>NC_051424.1:16283295-16293295 GCF_015228065.2 Penaeus monodon
TTATATATGCATTTTCATCAAAATTTTTTATCCCTAATTTTTTTCTTTCAACCCCGAGTATTTTACACTCGTCATCTTTTACTTTTATCTTTTTGTTCGATATTTTAAAATTTTATCTTAACTAGGGACTATTTTTTATCTATTCTTCTTACATTGTAAATATATATATATTAGCCTGTAAGGTAAAGTTTACAGATTTATAAATGTGAAGAATGTATAGTTCGTGACGTAGTTCATGACGTCACGAACACTATAAATAACGCCAAAAACGGCGCGAAATATACTCAGTCTGGACCGGATACCCTGTGTGTCATTACCCCGATGGAGCGTGGAGAAGCCCCCCCCCCAAACCGAGAGAAGTTAAGTTGTGCGGACGTTTGTTTTCCTGAGGAGTTGGACGTGATCTTTTTTTTTTTTTTTTTTTTTTTTTTTTTGCTTCATATACATGGCTAAAGTTATTCAATAGTCTTAATTAGTTAATCATAATTACTTTACTTTTTATTCAACTATAATATTAAAACTCGTAAAGAGTGGTTTTAACCAATGTTTTTGTATTTATTTTATTAAGCATTAAATGTTTTTTTAAGATGCATTTAAGAATTGTTACTTTGTCCTTCAGAACGACTTTAAATGACAGCTAAAAGAGATCTAGTTGATATTAAAGGGAAACCCATAGGCTGAACGGCTGATGATTATGCTCGGTCTTTATTGTTTGTATGTGCCTACATGTTTCACGCTACCACAACGCATCTTGGTGTGAACCCACACCAATGTGTGTGTGTGTGTGTGTGTGTGTGTCTATATATATATTTTAATATTATATAAAATATATTTTATATATATATATATATATATATATATATATATATATATTAATAGCCACAGAGCAAAGAACACCTCACATCATCATCATCATGATGTAGTATGACGTATTCATCGGCACAAGAACGCACCCGGATTCGCGGATTCACTTATGCGAACGGGTAATAACCTTGTGCCACTTGGGGTGCTTTCCTTCCTTTGAATGCGCTTGCTGACACCCTTCGACACACCCTTGTTGTGTCTTACTAAATACCCCACATCCAGGAGAACATACAATGAATTTCAGATCCGAGAGAGCTCGTAGCCCACACCCAACCCCTTCACAACTTGGACAGGTGGCAACCCCTTGCTTGAGTGAGCGGTGGAGTCGCCACCGGCAGCAGTTGGAGGGTAACCTCGTTGGGAAGGGAGTGTGAGTGTGGGCTGGACAAACTTCTGGGTTCATGTTGTCGGTGTTTTTTTATGTTTTATGTCTTGTCAGTAATAAATGCCGTGGAAAATAGACTTGGTCTATCAACTCCTGTAGACTTAGGAGGTAACTATGTCCGGCTTTTCCCCCTGCCCATACTCATACCCTATATGAGGAATACTCGTCAGCTTCTGTAGAAAGGGTGACTGGCAGAGTAGCTGCACTCCAACTACTATATTCATCATTATCATCATTGATATTATTGATTATTATATTATAATTCATATTAATATTAGTATCTTTATTATCATTATCATTTTCATTATCATTATCATTATCATTATCATTATCATTATCATTATCATTATTTATTATTATCATTATCATTATCATTATCATTATTATTATTATTATTATTATTATTATTATTATTATTATTATCATTATTATTATTATTATTATTATTATTATTATTATTATTATTATTATTATTATTATTATCATCATCATCATTTTATTATTATTGTTATTATTATTATTATTGTTATCATTATTATTATCATCATTTATCATTTTTATTATTCTCATTATTCCTATTACTATTACATTTGTCATTGAAATTATTGTTTTTGCTATTACTGTTATTATAATTGTAATCATTATCACTGCTATTTTTATTATTATCCTTAGTTTTATTACTATTATTATTATCCTTATTATTATTATTGTTATTATTATTATCACCCCCCCCCCCCCCAATCCGTTGCCCGTTGTTGTCGTGGGGGGGGGGGGGGGGGGCGTAGGAGACAAGGACTGGGCTTGGGGATCTCCCCTGCCTTGGGCCTCAGCCCTCGACTCAACTAATTTTGCATGGCCTTTTTTACCCTCCTGCTTTTTCATTTCCGTCCCTTCCCAACCTCTTCTACTATCTACTTCCTAAGGTGTGAGAGCCAGTCCTGAACGGCGTGAGGGAGCTATGGGCACGGTATTCCCCTGTTTTAGTTGTCAAGCCCTTACCTCTCAAGGGGACCCTGAGAGGTGGACTGTTTCTCTCCCCAACATATTTCAGGCTTACCATGGCCAATAATGAAGACGTTATACCCTTATTAGGGGCAATGAGGCTTGCCCCTTCATCAAATAGCACCACCAATTCAAGCTCTCCCGATTCCCCGACCCCAGGCTCTCCTTTGAGCACGGCTCCGAACACTGCAACTACTACCCCCTTCTCAGTGCCTACTAGTACGTTATCCACCCAAATCAATACTCAATCTCCAGGAGACTCAACTTCATCACCTTAACCCCCACAATCTTCTTCATCAGCTACCCCATCCCTCCTTTTTATTACTTTACAGCCTTAGTGTCCATCTCTCCATAATACTAACTCCCTCAACACTACTCCCTCTTCTACACGCCCCCGTCCTTCTACTACCCCCATCTCTACAAATATTTTAAATACTTTATTTAGCCCAGTGAAACGGGACTGATGATTCGTGATCCCTCCCACAGCTCCCTACTCTAACAACACTCTCCTCTTCTATTAATGCCTGCAAAAATCAGTAGGCAAAGTCTCTTTCCAAAGCCGACCCGACCGTTCCCATCTAGTCACAGTAACATCTGTGACTAGATGGGAACATTATCTACTCTAACTGATCTCTTCGGTAACCCCATTCCTGCAGAACCACACCCAACTCTCAATACTTGTACTGGAACTATCTCTATCACCCCAGCAAACTGCCCTATCTGTAACAAAAATTGGTCAGATTGTGCAGAAGATTTACTTGCATGCCTCATGGGCTACAGTGCTACTCCATTCTTCCCAGAAGTCATCGTAAGAACCCCACTAACATTGCCAAAATTACTTTCCGTAGACATGACCTCCCCTTTAATGTTTACACTGGTGAAGAATCCCTCCCTTTCCGACCGTATCCTCCTCCTCCCTGTCATTGTCAAAATTGTTGGCGTTTATGACATCCTGCCAAACATTGCCGTTCCACAGCCAGATGTCCTCTATGTGCCCAACCTGGTCATACTCGATCAAACTGCTCTGCACAGTCACGCACATGTGCCAACTGTGGCGGCCCCCATAATGTTTTTTTTTTATAGGGGCTGCCCTACCTACAAAATAAGTCTGAGGTGGCAATTCTCAGATTCAAACTTGAACTCACTCTACGTGAAGCCAGACAGGAAGTATGTCGACGAGTTTTTTCTCTTATTCCCTACTCCAGTAATGTTGCTCGCTCTGCCCCTCCCCCTCCCTTTGTTCCTCCCCCTCCATCCCAAGACGTTCCTACACTCTCCCCTATACCTATCCCTCCTACATCCTACTTCCCCACTTCTACCTCGTACCTCCTCCAGTCAGATTCTTTTGTCATTCTAAACCCAGACGCTCCAATCCCCTCCCCCCCTGCACTACCCGCAGCAGACAGACTAAACGTTCCACCCCTTCTCTTACCACACACCAAAGTCCACCTACCTTTTCCTCTACTCCTCAGACACCAGTCTCCTCTTCCCCCCTCATAAGAAAACCTTTGTCACACAAAGCTCCCCAACCAACTCCTTTACAGAAACTTATCTACTTGAGTCCCAAACTGACACCAAAACCTCTCACCCACCCTTGAATCCCATCCGTAAATCCCTCCCACCTCAAAGTGATCCCGTTCAATCCTCCTCCTCTCTATTCACCCTACACCCCTTCCTCCTACCCCCTCTCAACGCCCATCCCCCTAGCTCCCCCCCCACCACTTTAAACCCTCCCTCCATCCCCTTTTCCCCTTACCTCCCCCTGGGTACACACGTGAATCCCTTTTCAAAATTCCCCTTAAAACCAATCCTTCCCCTCCTGATCCCCCTCCCAACAAATCTACACCCTCTCATTCATCTCACCACCCGCTCCTTTCCCCTTAAATTCTCCATCACGCAACCGTTATCACCATAGATCAACTAAAGTAACCTCCTACAATGAAAATTCGCATGCATATTCTCTATTGATCAAACCCCCCTTCCCTAACCCCCAAACCCCCATTCACTCCAACCCCTTCACCCCCTTTAACCATTTAAATTTTCCGGGTAGTTGACATATAAAACTATTAACTCAACTACGCTTCACTAACCTTTTACTGACTTTTTAGTGCTCATGACCTTAAAGTCTAGCAATTTGCTTTGCTTTTAACCATTAACCTTTATTATTATCATCATTTTTTTATTATTATCATTTTATTAGTAGTATAGTGTAGTAGTAGTGCAGTCCATCATCATTAAATTTTAAATTGTGTTTTATTTCATATTAAAATTCCTATCATTAATATTTTATTTTATTATTTTATTATCTTTTAATTATTTTTGTGTTTTTGTTGTTGTGTTGTTATTGCTATTTTTTTCCTAAAACCTTATTATCTTTAAAATTTTTAATCATTCTCATTATTCCTATTATTTTTACATTTGAACAAAATTTTTTTGTTTTGTGAAATTTTTTTAAATTATAATCATTATTGCTACTGTCATTTTTATCATTATTTTTATATTATTACATTATTTTATTATTATTATTTTTTTATTATTATTATTATTATTTTATTATTATTATTTTTATTTTTTTTATTATTTTATTATTACTATTAAATTTATTACAAATTTTTTTGAAACAAAAATAAAAATAATGATATTAATAAAAAAATTTTTGTTTTATTTTTATCTTTTTTATTTTATTTATTATTATTATCATTATTTTATTATTATTATTTTTATTATTATTTCAGTTTTTTATTATTTTATTTATTATTATTATTTAGTAGTGTAGTAGTAGTATAAATGTTACAATTTTATTATCTTGTCGTTATAATCTTATTATCTTTTAAATTATTACTTTACCTTATTATTTTATTTTTATTTTATTTTATTATTTTATTATTTTATTTTTTTTTTCTTTAATCTGCAAATTTAAAAACCAAAACAGGGGCATCCAGCGACCTAGGGTGATTGGAATTTGGGGCAAGGGGGACCTAACAGAAAAAGTCACACTTCTGCAGCACTCCTTGAGGTAAGAAAAAGGCAGTACTTACCTCATTATACTCTTCCCTTGTCCATTTAAGTCTTGTTTTCTTTTGATTGTTAGCACAAGATGGCCGAACCGTGTTGTTGTTGTTATTATTATTATTATTACATTCTTTATCATCATTAGTAGTAGTAGTAGTTTTTTTTTACGGTAGGTTCCTGTTTGAGCCGCCGTGGTCACAGCATGGAAAATTAATTTGTATTTTTCATGTTTGATGCTCTTGGATGAGTACGTGGTAGGGCCCCCCATTTCCCTTTCACGGAGAGTGCCGGTTTTACCTTTTAGGAAATCATTCTCTCTTTTTACCCGGGTTTGGGCCCAGCACTGAGGGGCTTTTGGCCCACCCAGTGGCTAAATGCAATCGGGTAAATCCCTTCCAAGAACTTCTCGTATTAGGTTCATTTTCAAAAAAAAATTATGAAAATCAACGCGCGTGCTCACACACGCGTGCGGGCGACGCGTGCTTACATGGATGCACTTACGCACCTGCACGCGGCGACTGGTGTCATTATTATTATCATTATCATTTATATTATTATTATTATTATCCTCGTCATCGATGATTATTGTCGTTATTGTAACATTACATAAAATGGCCTTGACCTCAACAAAGATGCTGAATTCTTTTACTGACAGGGGTAAAAACGGCGCGATTCAAAAATTTCTACCGTTTGTTTTGGGGAAAAAATTTTTGGAATTAAAAATTATTTTTTTAAGAAAATAAATGAACGTATTCAGCAATTTGGGTGTCTTTTGGTTGTGTTCCTCGAATCGCGAAAAAATTGTTCATTATCCACATAGAGACTTTGAGCAGCCTTTCTAACTTATGGACGCTTCTGTCTAAATAAAGGGGGAAAAGGGAAAAAATCAAAACTTTTATATTATTATTTTTTTGTATTTTATTGTTTTTGCTATTTTATTTTTTATTATATAGTAGTAGTAGTAATAGTAGTAGTAGTAGAGTATCATCTCATTATTTTATTTTACATTATTATTTTATTTTTTATTATTATTACAATTTAGTAGTTTTAGTGCAGTAGTAGTAGTAGTATATTACATTACTATTATTTTTTTATTATATTTTTATTTTATTATTATTATTTTATTTTTATCATATTATTACTATTGTTACTATTATTATCATTATTATTATCATTATCATTAGTAGTAGTAGTAGTGATAGTAGTAGTACTAGTATTGTTATTATTATTATTATTATCATTATTATTATTATTATTATTATTATTTTTAAAATTTTTATTTTTTATTATAATTATAATTATAAAAATAAAATTTATTATTATAATTAAAATTTAAAATGAAAATAATAAAATAATAATAATAAAAATTATTATTTATTGTTTTTGTTTTTTGTTGTTGTTGTTGTTGTTGTTATTTTGTTATTACTTTATTATTATTTTATTATTATTTTTATTATATTATTATTATTATTATGATTATGATTATTATTATTATTATAATGGTAATAATAATTATTATTATCATTGTTTTTATTATCATTATCACTCTTATTATCACTATCATTATCATATGCAGTTATTAATATTATTTTCATAATAATAGCAAATACCAGGAAATCCAAAATTAGAAGAAATCCAAAAAAAGCTTAAAAAGCACAGCACCTTTTTCTCAAAAAGAGCATAATAATAAAAATAATAATAATTTTATTTTTATTATTTTTAAATTTTTACGTTATCATCTTCACATTGCTGTTACTTATTTTATATTAACCCTATATATTATCATTATTATTATTTTTTATCATTTTTATATTATTATTATTATTTTTTTATAAAAAGTTTCCTTAGATCTGAAATTAAAATAAAAACCCCGAGTCACTACCAGGACCTAGGGTGTAAAGTTTGAGGGGAAAGGAACATCACAAAAACATGCAAAAAATGCAGAACCACCCAAAAACAAAAAATCCCGTCCAAAAGAGTTCACGCACACAAAAACACTTTCAATTGAAATGCTTTCTGAGAAATTGGGGTGTGCTGTTTTTGATTTTTTTGGCTTCTTCTAATTTTGGGGTTTTTGGATTTGTTCAAGAAACTTATCCGTACCTTTCTTTTTAAGGGCCCAAAAGCTCCAAAAAAAACAGGGAAATTTTGGTTTTTTTTAAATGCCCCATCTTTTCCACCTCTATTCCAGGTCTTTTTTACTTTGAATCTTCCGAAACTTTTGTTAGGGGCTTTTTTCTGTCTGAAAGGGAGCTCATAACTATAAACAGGCAAGTGTTGTTTTTTTGTCAAAGACGATATCTGGACGATTTTTCCCGTATAGTAGTCTGTGTGAATTGAAATTCCCCCAATATTGTAGCTCTTTGCCCTTTAGTAACAGCTCTAGATGGTGTTTTTTACCATTTATCCTGTGTTCCCATAGAAAAAAGGGTTTTCAGTCTTCCAGTGCAGGTACTTGCCCACTCTGTCGTGTCGATTTTTTTACTCATTCGGTGTTAAAATTGAGCAACCGTACAAGGTGATCAATTTTCTCAAATTTTTCTTCACAAAAAATCACTTTGGGGCAGTGCCATTGGCAAGATTTTTCTATAGTTTCGGTAAACAAACTTTGATCTTGGGGGTGCAAAAATAAAAACCCCCTATTTCCCCTTTAAGTCCGAGCTTTTAACCATTGATGGGTTTCAGCTTCATCTACATCGGTGTTTGTTTCAGCTGCAAACTGTCCCTGGGAGGCTTTTTATGCCCCTTAGATTCAAATTTTTCTTTTTCCCACCTTTTTTTGCTTTTTGTTTTTTTATGTTACAGACAAATTTTGGCAACATATGTTCAATTTTTTTGCTCTCAAAACTTAATTCCCGAGAAAATTTATTTTATTCCCTTTACTATTGAGTGTAACCTTTTAGAGTTTTTAGTACTCTAACTAAATTTAAGCTCCAATCGTTGGTTTGATCTAAGTATTGAAAAGACCAATCATTGGGGTTTTTTTGTATGATATTTCCAAATGCATCATCCCCCCACCTCCTTTACTTCTAGAACGTACAACGGTCCCTTCGCTGAAAATTAGGGGGTAAAAACGTTGCGTGTCAAACTTCCTAATTTTTGGGGTCAGTTTTTTTGAGTTCACGTAAGTTCCTCTTCACATTAAAACTATATGTAACCACAATTTGCAAGAGTGTTGTTGTGTATTTTTTTTGAGTTTAATTCTGTTTTCAGGGTTGACCTTACTCTTTGATCATTCTGACGTATTTTTTTTTTCATCTATGATTGTTGTATCCCATTTTTCCCTTGTTTTTTTCCTAGATATTTATACTTTTTCTTGTCTATTTTTATATTACGGTATCATACTTAAAATTTTTATTGTCGATGTCACTAGTTTTTTCCCTTTCTTAAAGGTTTCTTTAGCACACTTATCGAGCCAAACTTTTTTAACCTATTTCATCACTGAAATTTTTACCTTTTCAGCAACCTTTTCCAAAATTTTCATCATTTGAGCGTCAAATTTTAAATCATCCATTAGAATAAATTTTGATATTCCCTTTTCCTGATTTATATCCTACCCTGTGTTGTTAAAAAACGGGAGAGTGGGATAAATGCCTACAGAATAAAAGAGGGGGAAAAAAAACACCCGGAAAATTCCGCATTTTGTTTGAAATAAGAGTACCGTTTTTCGTGTTTTTAGAGTAAGATTTTTCTCCCAAAATGTCATGCTGTTTCGAAGAAAGTTATTAAGACAGGGAGATTTGAGAAATTTCTAAGGATTTTAAAAATCCAAAGTGTGGGCACTGTCAAAGGGTTTTTATGTCGATCCAAGCGTCTTAGATGTCTGTGTTTGATAGCATTTTCAGAATCATTTTTTTATGAAGTTGATCTTTTTCACCGTATGATCCCCTGAAAACCTCTTTGTTCGTTGGGAAAAAAATTTTGTTCTTCCCTGTGTCTGTAGGTTCTTTTATTTAAAATTGCGGTAAGTATTTATAGGAATTGTTAAGCAGTAAAGGGGGTTAGTTTTTTGGTTATCTGTTTCGTTATTTTTTTTGGGTAAAGTAAGTAGTCCCCTTTACATAACCATAATTGGTTAAAATTAGATGCCATTTGGCTGCGCTGAAGAAGAGTATTAAGCCAAAAAAATGGGTCGGTCAACCCCAGGGGTTTCCATTTTTGGACTTTTTTAGTGCGTTTTGAATTTCTTCAGTGGGTTAATATTTTCCCATTTTTTTCGGGAATATCCTAGGCTATTCTCAAAAAATTTGTATCCCTGCGTTTTCTTGTTTATTAATCTTTTTCCCCCCGAAATTTTTCCAAAAATTTCCCAGACCTTTTCTTCAGATGGTATTTCTGCAAAAGTTGTTTCTTTTCTTTTTCGCGTAAAAAATTTTTTCATGTCGGTCTCGAAAATTTTTTTTCTGCCTGAAGAAAATTTTAGCTTTGTCATATCAGTAACCTTTGTGCCTTAAAATGAAGTTTTTTTTCAGCTTTCTTTAATTTGATTTGTTCTTTAAAAGTATTTTTTTATTTTCTTATTAAATTTTTTCGCTTTTTTTCGATTGCTTCCTATTATCTTTTGTGTTTGCATATAGATTTTTTCCCCTTTTAAAGTTTTCTATTTTTTTCTCTATTTTCCTTGCCCTTGGCTTTGCGGGTTTTTTTTTTGTTTTCTTCTTTTCTTGACTTAAAGCCCCATTTTTCTTGAACTCTTCCTGTTGCGTATTTAAATTTGTTTAATTCATTAAAACAGGG
>NC_051424.1:16297061-16329561 GCF_015228065.2 Penaeus monodon
CCCTTACACTCCCTCCTGGGTACACACGTGAATCCCTTATGTCACAACTATGCCCTTAACCAGATCCTTCACCTCCTGATACCCCTCCCGATACAACATCTACACCCTCTCATTCCTTATCTCACCACCCAGCTCCTTCCCCTTCAAATTCTCCATCACGCAACCGTTATCACTCATAGATCAACTAAAGTATAGCTCTCCTACAATGAAATATTCGCATGCATATTCTCTACTTGATCTAACCCCCTTACCTAACCCTACCTTAACCCATTCACTCATCAACTCCTTCACCCACCTTTAACCATTTCAATATTCCAGGTAGTTGACATAGTATAACTATTAACTCAACTACGCTTCACTAACCCTTTACTGTACCTTTCTATAGTGCTCCATGACCTTAGAAGTCTAGCACATTTGCTTTGCTTTTAACCATTAACCATTATTATTATCATCATTATTTTTATTATTATTATTATTATTAGTAGTAGTAGTTAGTAGTAGTAGTAGCAGTACCATCATCATTAATTTATTGTGATTATTATCATATTATAATTCCTATCATTAATATCATTATTATTATTATTATTATTATTATCATTATTATTATTGATGTTGTTGTTGTTGTTGTTGTTATTGCTATTATTATTCCTATAACTCTTATTATCGTTATAATTTTAATCATTCTCATTATTCCTATTATTATTACATTTGTAACTGAAATTTTTGTTTTTGCTATTAATGTTATTATAATTATAATCATTATTGCTACTGTCATTTTTATCATTATTATTATTATTATTATCATTATTATTATTATTATTATTATTATTATTATTATTATTATTATTATTATTATTATTATTATCATTATTATTATTATTATTATTATTATTATTATTATCAGTATTATTATTATTATTATTATTTATTATTTATTATTTAGTAGTAGTAGTAGTATCAATGTTATCAATATTATTATCATTGTCGTTATAATCATTATTATCATTATCATTATTACTATTACCATTATTATTATTATTATTATTATTATTATTATTATTGTTATTATTATTATTTTCTTTTCTTTAGATCTGCAAATTTAAAAAACCAAACACCGGGTCACTACCAGCACCTAGGGTGTTTGGAAATTTGAGGAAAAATGGGCACTAACAGAAATATGCCACAATTCTGCAGCACCCCTTGAGTGTATAGAAAAGGGGAGTACATTCCCTCATTATATTTTCCCCTTTGGGCCATTTAAGTCTTGTTTTTTTTTGATTTTTAGACAGATGGCCGAACCGTGTTGTTTTTGTTATTTTTATTATTTAAATTTTTTACACATTATATTTAAGTATTTTTTTTACGGAGGTTCCTTTTTTGAGCCGCCGTGGTCACAGCTGGAACTTATTGATTTTTTCATGTTTGATGTCTTGGGTAGTACGTGTAGGGTCCCCTTTTCCTTTCCAGGAAGTCCCCGGTGTTTATTTTTTGGAAAATCTTTCTCTATTTATCCGGGTTTGGGACCGCACTGATTGGGCTGGTTGGGGGCCACCCAGTGGCTAAATGTCAATCGAGGTGAAGCCCCTTCCCCAAAGGAACTTCATCGTATTGGGTTTCGTTTTACTAAAATTATGTAAATCAACGCGCGTGCCACACCGCGTGCGGGGGGGACGCGTGCTTGCTGGAGACTTACGCACCTGCACGCGGCGATGGGTCATTATTTTTATTTTTATCATTTTATTTTTATTATTTATTACCCCGTCATCGATGATATTGTCTTTTATTGTAACTTACATAAAAGGCCTGACACTCACACAAAGATGCGAATTTTTTTTTACCTTGTACACGGGTAAAACGGACGCGTATTTTTAAATTCACCGTTTCGTCTGGGGAATAAACTTTTGGAATTAAATTTATTGTTTAAAGATAAAAAATCAAACGTATTCAGAAAATTTTGGTGTCATTGCTTTGTATCCTCGAATAGCGAAGAAAAATTGTTCATTACCCAAAATGAGAGATTTGGGGGCACCCTTCTCTAATTATGGACAGTCTTGTTAATAAAAGGGGAAAAAAATAAAAAATCAAAAACATTTATTATTTTGTTTTTGTACTTTTTTTTTTTGCTAATTATTATTATTATTAGTAGAGTGTAGTAGAATAGTGTATAGTGTAGTATCATCATCATTTTTTTTATTTATCATTATTTATATTTTATTATTTTATTTTTTTACATTAGTATAGTAGTAGTAGCAGAGTAGTAGTATAGTTTTACTATTACTTATTATTATTATTTTATTATTATTATTATTTTATATTAATTATTTACAGTATTATTAATTGTTACATTATTATCATTTTTAAATTTCATTCATAGTAGTAGTAGTAGTGATAGTAGTAGTATAGTTTGTTATTTTTATTATATTACTTTTTATTTTAAATTTATGTTTATTATTTTTAAATTTTTAAAATTATAAAAATTAAAAATAATAAAATTATTTTTATAAATAATTTTTAAGGGAAAATAAAATAAAAATAATAATAAAAATTTATTATTATTTTTGTTTTTGTTGTTGTTGTTGTTTTGTTGTTGTTTTGTTTTTTATTTTTTAATTATTATATTATTATTTTTTATTATTTATTATTATTATTATGATTATGATATTATTTTTATTATAATGGTAAAATAATTATTATTATCATTGTTTTTTATTATTTTATCATTTTATTATCCTATCTTATCATAGCATTATTAAATTATTTTCAAATATAGCAAATACCAAAAAAAAAAAAATTAGAAGAAACCCAAAAAAATAGTTTTAAAAAACAGCACAGACAGGTTTCTCGAAGAGCAATAATAATAAAATAATAATAAATTTATTAATTATTATTATTTTTATTACTGTTATCATTTCACTTTGCTGGTTTTATTATTATTTTATAATTCCATGAATTTAAATTTTATTTTTTTATTATCATTTTTTATTATTAATTTTTATTTTAACAAAATTTTCCTTAGATCTGGTAAAAAAAAATCAAACACCGAGCCCACTCCCAGCGACCTAGGGTGATTGAATTTTGAGGAAAATGGAACCAACAAAAAAAATGCAAAAATATGCAGAACCACAAATAAAAAACATCCAGTCAAAATGATTTTCACGCACACAAAGGAAAAACTTCAGTTTGAAAAATTGCTTTTTGAAAAACATGTGTTTGGGTGTTTAAAAGACTTTTTTTTGGACTTCTTCAAAATTTTGGATTTCCTGGATTGTTAAAAGAAACTATCCGTACCTTTTTTAAAAGGGCCCAAGAGTCCAATAAAAAACGGGCAAATTTTTGGTTTTTAAATGCCACATCTTTTCCACCTCTATTTCCAGGTCTTTATATTTTGATATCTTTTCCAACACTTTTTTTTGGGACGTTTCTGTCTGAAGGGATGCTCAAAAAACTAAAACGGGGCAAGTGGTTTATTTTGTCCTTAATGACGATATCGGCGATTTCGTATAGTACACTGGTGTTTGGAAATTTCCCCACAATTTGAGATCTTTCCTTTCAGTAACTATTCTAAGGGTTTGTTTTCCCCATTTCCTGTTTTTCCGATAAAAAGTGTTTGCAGATTTTCCAGTGCGGGACTTGCCCATCTGTGTGTCGTTTTTTGTACTCTTTGGGTTTTTAATATGGCAACCAGAAAAGGTGATAAATTTTGTCTCAACTTTGTCTTCAAAAAACCAAACCCTTTGGGGGGTCAGTCCCATTGGCAAGATGTTAGTTTATATTTTTGGGTAAACAAATTTGACTTGGGCGCAAGAAAAAAAAAAAACCCTCTTTTCCCCCCTTTTAAAAGTAGAGCTTTTTAAGAAATTTGAGGGTTTTGCAGCTTCATCACATCGTTTTTTTGTTTCGAGCTGAAACTGTCCGTGGAGGGGTTTTTTCATGCCATCTAGATTAAAGTTTTTTTTGTCCGACCTTTTGCTTTTTTTTTTTTTTATTTTTAGCAGACAAGGTTGGGAAACATTTTTCAATGTTTTTTGCTCTCAATATTAATTTTCCTGAGAAAATTTTATTTGATTCCTTTACTATTGATGCCCTTTTAGATTTTTTATGTACTCTAATTTGAAGCTCCAATCGTTGGTTAGATCAAAAGTATTGCAAAAGGCCCCAACTTTGTTTTTTTGTATGATAATTCAAACTGCATATCCCCCTACCCCCTTTTACTTTAGGGGATTTACAGACGGTCTTTGAATTGGGGGGGATAAATACGGGTTGGCTGTCAATTGTTCCTAATTTTGGGTCAAGTTTTTTTGAGTTACGTAAGTTCCAGTCTATCCAAAATTTAAAACTATATGTAAACCCCAAAAGGTTGCAAGAGTGTTTATTGCGTTGGGTTTTTTCTTTGAGTTTAATTCTGTTTTCAGGATTGACCTACTCTTCGGTGCATTTGTACGTATTTTTTTTTTTATCTAGATTGTTTTTTCCCATTTCCTTTGTTTATTCCCAGATATTTATTTTTTTTTTCCCGATTAATTTTTTATATTACGGGATTATACTTAACTTTTATTGTCAGATGCACTAGTTTTCCTTGCTTAAAAGGTTTCTTTTGCACACTTTTCGAGACCAAACTTTTATACCATTTCATCACTGAAAAAACTTTTACAGTTTTTAGCAAAAATTCCAAATTTATCATCATTCGAGCGTCAAGTTTCAAGTATCCATAAGAAAAAAATTTGATATTCTGTCCAGATCTTATATCCTACCGTGGTTAAGAAGCTGGGAGAGTGGGATAATGCCTACAGAAAAAAAGGGGAAAAAAAGAGTCACCCCGGAAGATCCGCATGTTTTTTGAATAAGGTACCCTTTACGTTTTGGAGTAAGATTTTTTTTCCCCTAATGCATGCGTTTTGAAAAAAAAGTTTATTAAGACAGGAGGCTTTGAGAATTTCTAAGGATTTTAAGATCCAAGAGTGGGGACACTGTCAAAGGCTTTTTTTTTAGTCATCCAAGCAGTCCCAGATGTCGTGTTTAGATGAGCATTTTTGAGAATCATTTTATTTTTGAGCAGTGATCTTTACATCCGATGATCCCTGAAACATCCTCTTTTTTCGTTGGGGGAAAAAAATTTTTTTTCTTCCAGTGTCTGTAGTTCTTTTTAGTTAAGATTGCGGTAAGGGGATTTTAGGGAAATTGTTAAGCAGTAAGGGTCTGTTTTTTTGGGGGTTTTCTGTTTCGTTATTTTGGCAAGAGATAAGTAGTCCCCTTTACTAACCATAATTGAAACAATTAGATGGGGCCCAAATTGGCATGGCGAAAAAAGAGTATTAAGCCAAAAAAAATGGAAACTGGTCAACCCCAGGGATTTCATTTTTTGGGGCTTTTTTAGTGCGTTTTTAAATTTTTTTCAGTGGTAATATTTTCCCCTTTTTGTTCGGGAAAAATCCCTAGGCATTCCAAAAAACTGTATCCCGCGTTTCATTTTTATTTTTCTTTTCCCCAGATATTTTTCCAAAATCCCAGACCTTTTTTTCAGATGGTATAGCTTCTGCAAGGGGGTTTTTTTCTTTTCTATTTCGGGGTAAAAAAATTTTTCTGCGGGGCTCGAAATTTTATTCTGCCTGAAGAACTTTTAGGTTTTTCATTCTACTAACCTTTGTGCCTTACTGAATTTTTTTTCAGCCTTTTTTTAATCGTTTGGGATTTGTTTTTTTAGAAAGTATTTTGTATTTTTTTTATTAATTTTCTGCTTTTTTTCGATTGTTCCCATTATCTTTTTTTTTTTGTCAAAATAGTATTTCCTTCTAAAGTTTTTTATTTTTTTTTATTGTCACTTGCCACTTGGCTTTGCGAGGGTTTTTTTTTTGTTTTTTCTTTTTTGATTAAAGCCACATTTGCTTGGGGGGACTTTCCTGTTTCGATATTAATTTGTTTAATTTAGTTAAATCAGGATTTTTCTCATGACAGAGTTTTTTAACGCCTTTTACCTATGTTTAAATACTTTTTTATTTATGGGGAGTTGATTTTTTAAAAGCTCCTTTTACTCATTTTGTATGTTTTTCTGCCGAAAGTTTTTCAACGATATCCGTTTTTCATATCTAGCAATTCTCCTCACCCCCTTTTGGTTTTTCTATTATTTCCAATTGAGATCAACTTTATTTGGGGAGTTCAGTTTTTTTTCATCTAAATTTTTTTCCCCTTTTTTTTTTTCTATCGTACCTCTATAGTGTCATTTTTTTTCTTTGGGATTGATTATTGAGTTTTTTATATGTGTTAATTTTTTGTACGAAAAAAATATGTTTTCTCCATATAATATTTTTAAAATTTTGTTTATTTTTATTATTTTATTATTTTATTATTTTTATTCCCCCATCATTTTCTTTTATTATTATTATAATTATCACCATGATTATTATTAACATGATTATCATATTTATTACTATCTTTACCATTAGGATCTTTTTTACTGCTTTTTTTTTATTTTTTTTTTTTAACGGTAGGTTCATGTCTGAGCCGCCGTGGGCACAGCATGATACTTAATTGTAGTTTTATGTTGGAGCTCTTGGAGGAGTACGGGTAGGGCCCCCGTTTTCCTTTTCCCCGGAGAGTGCCGGTGTTAACCTTTAGGTAATCTTCTCTCTATTCACCGGGTTTGGGGCCAGCAGATTTGGGGGGCTTGCCCACCCCGAGGGGTAGGTAGGCAACGAGGTGAAGTTTTCCCTTTCCCCAAAGGAAAAATTTATCGTATCTAGGTTCGATTACCTAAAATTATGTAAATTATGATGTTATAGTCATTGATTTACTTTTTTTTAATATCATTATCACAATCATCAGTGTTACTATTATTTATTACTATTATTATTGTAGTTATTCTCATTATTATTGTTAAGATTTTTTATTATTATTGTTGATATTATCATTATCATTCTTATTATTATTGTTATTACCATCTTTACCATTAAGATCTTTATTACTGATGTTACAGTCATTGATTTACTTTTTATTATTATTATTACAATCATCAGTATAACTACTATCATTATTATTATTATTATAGTCATTCTCATTATTATTGTTGATGGTTTTTATTATTATTGTTAATATTATCATTATTATTCTCATTAAAATTATTATCATCAATATTATTTTATAATAATAATAATAATAATAATAATAATAATAATAATAATAATAATAATAATAATAATAATAATTGATAATATTAATAATGATAATGATAATAATATTATTAACATTATTATTATTATTATTATTATTATTATTATTATTATTATAATTTTATGTGTGGGTATATAAATATATATGTATGTGTGTGTGTGTGTGTGTGTGTGTGTGTGTGTGTGTGTGTGTGTGTGTGTGTATGTGTGTGTATGTGTGTGTGTGTGTGTGTGTGTGTGTATTATGTATATTTATATTATATATTATGTATTATATATCATATATTTCTTATATTATATATATAAATATTTATCTGTATATATATATATTTATATTTATATATATAATTATATATATATTTATATTGATTTATAAAATATAATATGAAATTATGAAAACCCTTTTTGTGTGTTGTGTGTGTGTGTGTGTGTGTGTGGGGTGTATGTGTGTGTGTGTATTGTGTGTGTTTTGTCTGGTGTGTGTGTGTGTGTGTGTGTGTTGTGGGGTGTGTGTGTGTGTGTGGGTTTTGTGTGTGTGTGGGGTGTGTGTGTGTGTGTGTGTGTGTGGTGTGTTGTGGTGTTGTGTGTGCATGTAAAAACTGGGGGAAAAGAAACAAGGAAACTTTACCAAGGACACTTTTATTGCAAAATTACCATATACTGTATTTTACATATTTTACCCATATACGTTTGATGAATGGGGGCTTTGTTTGCACGGGCTGCACACAACATCGGGTTCTGAAAGGAAGAGGAGGAGGGCGAGTTGAACGAGGGGGAGGGGGGGGGGGAATGTGGCCTACGACTAGTGATGCTCAAATGAAGCTAGACTTAGTGGCCATCAACACTGTCATTAAGCTGAAGGAAGGCTAAGATCAGGGTTTGGGGGGTGGTCACTGGTCAACTGGTGGAGTTGCTGACCCTCCGTTAGACTAGTAGGATATAAAGTGGGAGGGAAAAACTAAAGATACAACCGATTCTAAGCCACAGAAATGAAATTTCCCATCGAGTGTGAAGACACTGACTGCAAAGTTCAGAATGACTGCCTTTGAATACAGGAACACAGGGGTGGGACTGAGGCGCAAGGAAGGGGATGCACCTGTCTGAAATGCTTCTCAGTTATTTCATCCTCACTGCTATGATGCATATATTACATACATATAGACATGCCTATATGTATAACATCTTTAAATAACCTATGCTAAAAAAACACCAACAACCACACCACCACACACCCCCACACAACACAAACCCCCACACACACACACACACCACACCCCCCAACACACACACAAAAAAATGATAAAATAAAAATTATATATATAAAATATATATATAAGTATTATATTATATATATAATTTTTTAAAAAAATTTTTTTTAAATTAAAGTAAATAATTTTGTTTAAATATATATTAAATATATATATATATATTATATATATATATAAAATATTATATAATATATATATATATTATATATTAATTTATTAAAATTTTATATATTAATATATTATATATAATTATTTACATATATAAATTTTTATTAAAATAAAAATTTTATATATATATAATATATATATAAATCATTATATTATATAATATATATATATTATATATATTATATTATCATATTTGTGTGTGTTTTGTGTGTGGGTGTGGTGGTGTGTGGGTGTGTGTGTGTGGTGGGGTGGGTGTGTTTGTGTGTGTGTGTGTGTGTGTGTGGTATTAGCATAGGTATATTTAAAGATGGTATACATTAGGGATGTTATATGGTATATATGCTCATACAGTGGGATGAAATAAAATGAGGGAAGCATTTCAGACAGGTGCATCCCCCCCCTTGCGCCTCGTCCCCCCCCTGTGTTCCTGTATTTAAAAGGCAGTCTTCTGAACTTTTCAGTCAGTGTCTTCACACTCGTGGGAAAATTTTTTCTGTGGCTTAGAAGTGGTTGATCTTTAGGGTTTCCTCCCCTTTAATCCTCTGCAAGGAAGGGCAGCAACTCCCCAGTTGACCAGTACCTATCCCCCCCCCTGATTTACCCTTTCCTTCAGCTTAATGACAGTTTTTGAGGCCATTAAGTCTAGTTTCTTTTTGACACACTAGTGTAGGCCCTTCCCCCCCCTCCCCTCTTCAACTCGCCCCTCCTCCTCCCCCTTTCAAAACCCAGTTGTTGCAGCCCGTGCAAACAAACCCTATTCATCAAACGTATATGGTGTATAATGTAAACAGTATATGTATATTTTGAAAAAAAAAAATTTCCCTTTGGTATTTTTCCTTGTTTTTTTCCCCAGTTTACATGCACACACACACACACAACACACACACCACACACACAACACACACACACACCACACCACACACAACACACACACACACACCACACCCCACACCACACACACACCACACCAGACACAAAACCACATAACACACACACACACACACACACACACACCCCCACACCCACCCACACACCACACACACACAACAAAAAATGCTTACATTTTAAAATTATAATATATAAAAAAATTTAAAATATAATAATTTTATATATAAAATAAATAATAATAACAGATAAATATTTTTTAATATAATATAAAAATTTGATAAAATACTAATATAATAAAAATAAAATAATACCCCACACACACACACACACACACAAAAAAAACACATACACACACACACCCACACACACACACACACAACCACACCCACAACCCCCCACACACACACCACACACACACAAAACACACACACACACACATAATAAATTTATATACCCCACAAAAAAATTTAAAATAATAAAATAAAAATAAAATAATAATAATAATAATGTTAAAATATTATTACTTTATCTTAAATTTTATCAATTATTATTTTTATTATTTTATTTTATTATTATTATTATTATTATTATTATTTTATTTATTTAAAAAATTGATGATAAAAATTTTAATGAGAATAATAAAAATAATTTTAAAACAAAAATACTAAAACCATCAACAAAAATAATGAGAAGACTATAAAAAATAATAATAATGATAGTAGTTATACTATGTTGTAAAAATAATAATAAAAATAAATCAATGACGAAACATCAGAAAAAAGGATCTTAATGGTAAAGATGGTAATAAAAATAATAAAAAGTGAAATGATAATATCAAAATAATAATAAAAAATCTTAACATAAAAATGAGAAAAATACAATAATAATAGTAAAAATAATAGTAACACTGATGATTTGATAATGATTTTAAAAAAAAAAAAATCATGATTTAAAACATAATTTACAAATTTTTAGGTAAATCAAACCTAGATACGATAAAGTTCCTTGGGAAAGGGAAAAACTTCACCTCGATTGCCTACCACCCTCTGGGTGGGCAACCCAGCCCAAGCATGCTGGTCCCAACCCGGATAGAATAGAGAGAATGATACCTAAAGGTAACCCGGGCCCACTCTCCGTGGAAAGGGAAAACTGGGGGCCCTACCACGTACTCACTCCAAGAGTCCCAACATAAAACTAAAATTTAAAAGTATATGCTGTCCACGGCGGCTCAGACAGAAACCTACCTTTTTAAAAAAATAAATAAAAATAACAGCAGTAATAAAAGATCCTAATGGTAAAGATAGTAATAAATATGATAATCATGTTAATAATAATAATGGTGATGATAATGATATCAATAACAACAAAAGAGCAACAGCAGCAACATTAATGATGATAACCATCATAATATTTATAATGATAACCATCATAATAAAATTAATAAAAATAAAAAAATGAAAAGTGGTGTAATAATAAAAATAATAATAAAATAATAATAAAATAAAAACATAATTTAAAATATTATAGTAGAAACATATTTTCGTAAAAAAAAAAAACACATATAAAAAACTCAATAATCAAAAAAACCAAGAAAAAAATGACCTATAGAGGACAGATAGAAAAAAAAAAAATGGAAAAAAAATTTAAGAAAAAAAAATAAAAACCCCCAAAAAAGTTGATCTGAAATTTGGAAAAATATGAAAAAGCCAAGAGGGTGGGGGGAGAATTCTAGATATAAAAAAGGGATATGTTGAAAAACTATCGGCAAAAAACAACTGAAATGAAAAAAAGAGAGACTTTTAAAAAAATCAGACATCCCCATAAATAAAAAGTATTTTTAAAACATAGGTAGAAAAGGCGTTAGAATAACCTGTCATGAGAAAAATCCTGATTTAACTAAATTAAACAAATTAATATCGCCGGGAAAGCCCCCCAAGAAAAAATGTGGCATTAAGTCAAAAAAAGAAGAAAACAAAAAAAAAAACCCTCGCAAACCCCCAAGTGGCAAGTGAAATAGGAAAGAAATAAAAAAAACTTTAGAAGGAAAATACTATTTTAGACAAACTACAAAAAGATAATGGGAAGCAATCGAAAAAAAGCGAGAAAATTAATAAGAAAAACAAAATATTTCTAAAGAAAAATCCCAACGATTAAAAAAAGAGCTGAAAAAAAAAACTTGGGGTAAGGCACAAAGGGTTTACTAGAATGACAAACGCTAAAAGTTTCAGGCAGAATAAAATTTCGAGACCGACAGAAAAAATTTTTTACCGCGAAAAAAGAAAAGAAAAATCTTGCGAAGCTATACCATCTAAAGAAAAGGTCTGGGAATTTGGAAAAAAATATCTGGGGAAAAAAGATAAATAATAAATGAAAAACGCTGGATACGAGATTTTGAAAAAAGCACTAGGGAATTTTTCCCGAAAAAAAAGGGGGAAAATTTTCCCACTGAAAAAAATTCAAAACGCACTAAAAAAGCCCAAAAAAGGGGAAATCACCTGGGGTTGACAGTTTTCCCAATTTTGGCTTAATACTCTTTTTTTTCCCAGCCATCCCAAAAATTGGCATCAAATTTTTAAACTCAATTATGGTTATGTCAAGGGATACTTATCTCTTAGCCAAAAATAACGAAAACAGATAACCCAAAAAAACACAGCCCCAACATGCTTAACAACTCCTAAAATACTTACCGAAATTTTTAACTGAAAAAAACCCTACAGACACGGGAAAGAAAAAAATATTTTTCCCAACGAACAAAAGGTTTTTCAGGGGTCATACGGTTTAAAGATAAACTGCTCATAAAAAATGATTTCGAAATGCTCATACTAAACACGACATCAAAGGGACTGCTTGGATCGACTAAAAAAAAACCCTTTGACAGTGTCCCACACTCTTGGATCTTAAAACCCTTAAAAATTCCCAAAGTCCTCCTGTTTTAATAAAACTTTTTTTCGAACAGCATGCATTAGGGGAGACAAATTTATTTTCTCAAAACGTAAAGGTTACTTTATTCAAAAACATGCGGAATCTTCCAGGGGACTTTTTTCCCCCTCTTTTTTCTGTAGGCACTTATCCCACTCCCCCAGCTTCAAAAACAACACGGGTAGGAAATATAAATCAGGGGACAAGAATATCAAAAAATTTTCTATATGGAGACTTAAAAAATTGCGCTCGAATGATGTAAATTTAAAAGGTTGCTAAAAAACTGTAAAAGTTTTCAGTGATGAAATAGGTATGAAGTTTGGTCTCGATAAGTGTGCTAAAGAAACCTTTAAGAAAGGAAAAAATAGTGCATCTGAAATATAAAGTTAAGTATAAAACCCGTAATATAAGAATTGTCAGGAAGAAAATATAAATATCTGGGAATAAACAAAGGAAATGGGAACAACAATCTAGATGAAGAAAAAAATACTACAGAATGCACCCAAAAGAGAAAGGTCAATCCTAAAAAACAGAATTAAACTCAAAGAATAAACAAAACGCAATAAAACACTCTTGCAATTTTTGGGGTTTACATATAGTTTTAAGGATAGACGGGAAAAATTACGTAACTCAAAAAAAACTGCCCCCAAAATTGGGGAAGCAATTGACACGCAACAGTATTTTTTCCCCCCCAAATTCAGGAAGACCGTCTGAAAGTCTCTAAAGTAAAGGAGTGGGGGGATGATGCATTTTGAATTATCATAAAAAAAAACAATGTTTGGCTTTTGCAATACTTAGATCAAACCCAACGTTGGATGCTTCAATTATTAGAGTACATAAAAACTCAAAAAAAGGTTTACATTTAAATAGAAAAGGAATCAAAAAAATTTTTTCCGGGGAATTAAAATATTGAGAGCAAAAACTTGAAAATTGTTCCCAAACTTGTCTGCAAAACATAAAAAAAAAAAAAAGCAAAAAAGGTCGGACAAAAAAACTGAATTAGAGGGCATGAAAAGCTCTCCACGGACATTTTGCAGCCGAAAAAAAACACAATGAGATGAAGCTGCAACCCCCATGGGTTAGAAAAACTCTACTAAAGGGGAAATAGAGGGTTTTTTTTTTTTTGCAGCCCCAAATCAAAGTTTGTTTACCAGAACTATAAGCTAACATCTTGCACAATTGGGACTGACCCAAAAATGTAGGTTTTTTGAAGACAAAGTTGAGACAATTTATCACCCTTTTATTGGTTGCCAAAATTAACACCCAAAAGAGTACAAAAACGGACACGACAGAGTGGGGGAAGTACCGCCTGGAAAATCTGCAAAAACTTTTTTTTCGGAAAACAGGTAAATGTACAAACACCATCTAGAGTAGTTACTGAAGGGAAAAATGCTCAAATTGTGGAACTTTCCAATTTACACAGATCGTACTATACAGGAAACGTCCCGATATCGTCTTAAGGGGCAAAATAAAAAAACACTTGCCCGTTTAGTTATGAGCATCCCTTCAGAAGAAACGTCCTAACAAAAATGTTCGAGAAAAATATCAAAGATAAAGACCCGGAAATAGAGGTGGAAAAAATGTGGCATTTTTAAAAAAAAAAACTTTGCCTGTTTTTTTTTGGAGCTCTTTTCCTTATAAGAAAGGTACGGGTAAAATTTCTTGAACAAAAAACCCGGAAATCCAAAATTTGAAGAAATCCAAAAAAAAATTTAAACAGCCACCATGTTTTCAGAAGAGCATTATCAAAACTGAAGGTTTTTTTGGGTGAAAACATTTGACGGATGTTTTGATTTTTGGTTCTGCATATTTTTCATGTTTTTGTTGTGTTTCCCTTTCCCAAAATTCAATCACCCTAGGGCGTGGAGTGACCGGTGTTTTATTTTAATTACCGATCTAAGGAAACTTTTTATAAAATAAAATTAATAATAATAAAATGATAATAATAACAATAATTAATATTTTATAGGAATTATAAATAATAATAAGAACAGCATGATGAAATGAAAAGTAATAATAAATAATAATAATAATAATAATAATTATTTTTTTTTTATTATTTTTGCTCTTCTGAGAAAACTGTCTGTGCTGTTTTAAAATATTTTTTTTATTTTTTCTAATTTTTATTCCCGGTATTTGCTATTTTTATGAAAAAAATATAATAACGCATATAAAGATAGTGATATAAGATGATAATATAAAAAAACAATGAAATAATAATTTTTTACCATTTAATAATAATAAATCATAATCATAAAAATAATAATAATAATAAATAAAATAATAAAATAATAAAATATAATAAAAAACAATAACAACAACAACAACAAAAAACAACAACAACAACAATAATAAAATAATTATTATTTTTATTATTATTATTATTTATTTTAATTATAATTATAATAATAAAATTAAATTTTTTTTTATAATTTAATTTTAATAAAATAAAATAATTTTAATAATAATAAAATAAAAATAATAATAATAGTAAAGAATATAAATATACTCTATGCTCTACTACTATACTAATAGTAATAATAATAATTAATAAAAAAAAAATAATGATAATAATAAAAAATAATGTGATGATACTATACTACTACTACTATTTCTACTACATACTACTAATAATAAAATAAAATAAAAACAAAAAATAAATACAATAACAAAAAATATAATGATTTTTGATTTTTATTTTTTTCCCCCTTCATTAGGGCAAGAACTGTCCCTAATTAGAGAAGGCTGCTCTAAAGTCTCTCATGTGGATAATGAACAATTTGCTTCGCTGATTCGAGGATACACAACGCAATGACACCCAATATTGCTGAATACGTTCGATTTATTATCTTAAACAATAATTTAATTCCAAAAGTTTATTCCACAGACGAAACGGTAGAAGTTTAAGAATACGCGCTCCGTTTTACCCGTGTACAAGGTAAAAAGAATTCAGCATCTTTGTGTGAGGTCAAAGGGCCCTTTTTTGTAAGGGTTTCAAAAACGACAATAATCATCGATGACGAGGATAATAATAATAATAAATATAAAAGATAATGATAATAATAATGACACCAGTCGCCGCGTGCAGGTGCGTAAGTGCATCCATGCAAGCACGCGTCGCCCGCACGCGTGTGTGAGCACGCGCGTTGATTTACATAATTTTAGATAAATCGAACCTAGATACGATGAAGTTCCTTTTGGGGAAGGGGTTCACCGATTGACTATTTAGCCACTGGGGGCCAACCCGCCCCAAATCAGTGCGGTCCCAAGCCCCTAAATAGAGAGAATGATTACCAAAAGGTAAAAAACCGGCATCCCGTGGAAAGGAAAGGGGGGCCCCACACGTACTCACTCCCGAGAAACAAAATGAAAACTCAATAAGTTCCCGCTGTACCACGGCGGCCAACAGGGAAACCCACCGTAAAAAAAAAAAACTCTACTATAATGTGTTAAAAATTAATAAAATAAAATAAAAAACAACAAACGGGGCGGCCATCTTGTTAACAATCAAAAGAAAACAAGCTTAAATGGACAAGGGGAAGATATAAGAGGGAAAAGTCTGCCTTTTTTATACACTCAAGGAGTGCGGGAGATTGTGAGATATTTCTGTTTGTTCCCCTTTTTCCTCAAATTCCCAAACCCTAGGCGCTGGGAGTGACCCCTGTTTTGGTTTTTAATTAGCGATCTAAGAAAAAAAAAATAATAAAAATAACAAAAAAAAATAATAATAATAATAATAATAATAAAAAGGTTTAATATGAAATGTAATAATGATTATAACGACAATGATAATAATATTGATAACATTGATACTACTACTATACTAAATAATAATAATAAATAAAAATAATAATAATAAATGAAATAATAAAATATAATAATAAATAATAATGATAATAAAAAAATAATAAAAATAAAAAAAAAATAAAATAATAACAAAAATTTTCATTATTAAAATTTATTATTATTATTTTGTTACAAAAAATTTTGATTAAAATTTTAAAGTAATAATAATAATAAAAATAATAATAATAATAATAATAATTAAAATAATAATAAAAAAAATAATAATAAATAATAATAATGATAATAAAATAAAAATAAAATAAAAATGACAGTAGCAAAAATGATTATAATTATAATAAATTAAAAGCAAAAAAAAAAATTTCAGTTACAAATGTAATAAAAATGGAATAATAGAATGATTAAAATTTAAAAGTAATAAAAAGTTATAGGAATAATAATGCAATAAAAACAACCAAAAACAAAACATCAATAAAAATAATGAAATAAATAATAATAATATAAAATGATATTAATGATAGGAATTATAATATGATAATAATCACAATAATATTAAGTGTGGGACTGCACTATACTACTACTACTACTACTAATAATAAAATAATAATAAAAAAAAATGATGATAATAATAATGATAATGGTTAAAACAAAAAAAATGTGAACTTCTAAGGTCAGGAGCACTATAAAAGGGACAGTAAAGGGTTATGAAAGCGTAGTTTAGTTAATAGTTATACTATGTCAACTACCCGGGAAAATTTAAATGGTTAAGGTGGGTGAAGAGTTGATGAGTGAATGGGTTAAAAGGGAGGGTTAGGTAAGGGGGTTAGACAAGTAGAGAAAGCATCGAAAATTTTTATTGTAGGAGAGCTTATTAGTTGATCTATGAGTGTAACGGTTGCGTGGGAGAATTTGAAGGGGAAGGAGCGGGGGTGAGATAAGGAATGAGGGGTGTGATGTTTTTTCGGGAGGGGGGTTTGGGGGTGAAGGACTGGGTTTAAAGGGGATAGTTTTGACATAAGGGGATTTTAGTGGTACCAGGAGGGATGTAAGGGGGTAGAGGGGGTGGGGGGAGGTTAAGTAGGTGGGGGGTGGAGCTAGGAGGGGGGGCGTGTTGAGAGGGGGGTAGGAGAAAAAAAAAAAAGAAAAAGGAGGGGTGTATGGGATACTTTTAGTGGAGGAAAAGGGTGGGGTTCAAGGGGGGGAGGGTTTTTGGGTGGGGATCAAGGGGTAAATTTTGGGTGGGTTGGGACTTTTGTTTTAAAGGGTTTCTTTGGGGGGGAAAGAGGGGGAAAGGTTTTTCTGAGGAGTAGAGGAAAAAGGTAGGTGGACTTTGGGTGTGGAAGAGGGGGGGGAAGTTTAGTCTGTCTGCTGCGGGTAGTCAGGGGGGGAGGGGGTGGAGGTCGGGTTTTTAAGACAAAAAATTGATGGAGGAGGTACGAGGAAAGTGGGGAAATAGGAGTAGGAGGGGTAGGGATAAAAAAGGGGGGAGTGTAGGAAAAATTTGGGTGGAGGGGGAGGAAAAAAGGGGGGGGGGAGGCAGAGCGAGCAAAATTACGGGGGAGGAATAAGAGAAAAAAAACCCTCGACTACTTCCTGTCGGCTTCACGTAGAGTGAGTTTAAGTTTTAATTGAGAATTTCCACCTCAGACTTATTTTGTAGGTAGGGGAGCCCCTAAAAAAAAAAAACTTTAGGGGGGCCCGCCACGGGTTTGGCAATGGCGTGACTGTGCAGACATTTTTGATCGATTTATGACCAGGTTGGGACATAGAGGACATCTGGTTTGGAAGGGAAATGTTTGGAGGATGTCATAAACCCCCAACTTTTTTTGCCCAATGCGGAGGAGGAGGATACGGCCCGGAAAAGGGGGAAGGGTTTCCCTTCACCGTGTAAACTTTAAAAGGGGGAGGTCAGTCTAGGGAAAAAGAAATTTTTGGCAATGTTGTGGGGTTCTTACGATGTTTTTCGGGAAAAAATGGAGTAGGCACTTTTCCCATAAGGCATGCAAGTAAATCTTCGGCACAATCTGCCCAATTTTGTTACAGTGGGGCATTTTGCTGGGGGATAGGGGATATTTTCCAGAACAAGTATTGAGATTTGGGGGGTGGTTCTGCAGGAATGGGGGTTTCCCGAAGAGATCAGTTAAAAAGTAGAAAGTTCCCATTAGTCACAGATGTTACTGTGACAGTGGGAACGGTGGGGGCCCCGGTTTTGGGAAAGAGATTTGCCTACTGTTTTTTGCGGCATTAATAAAAAAGAGGAGAGTGTTGTTAAGTAGGGAGCTGTGGGGATCACGAATCTTCAGCCCCGTTTCCTGGGCTAATAAAGTTTTTAAAAATTTTTGTAGAGATGGGGGTAGTAAAAGGGACGGGGGCGTGAAAGGGGGAAAGTAGTGTTGGGGGAAAATTTTTTTTTAAAAATTTTATGGAGAATGGACACTAAGGTGTAAAGTAAAAAAAGGGGGGAGGGGTTTAGCTGAGAAGAAGTTTGTGGGGGTTAAGGGGGATGAATTTTGAGTCTCCTGGAGTTTGAGAAATTGTTTTGGGGGTTGGAAACGTACTAGAGGCACAAAGAAGGGGTATTAGTTGCAGTGTTCGGACCGTCCCTAAAAGGAAAACCCTTGGGGTCGGGGAATCGGGAGGTTTTAATTGGTGGTGCTATTTAAATAAAGGGGGGGGGGGGCCAAGGGGGGGCCCATTGCCCCAAATAAGGGTATAACGTTTTCATTTTGGCCATGGTAAGCCGGGAAATTTTTGGGGGAAGGAAAAGTCCCCCTTCGGGGTCCCTTGAGAGGTAAGGGCTTGACAACAAAAACGGGGAAAAACCTTGCCCATGTTTCCCCCCACGCCTTTTGGGGACTGGCTCTCACACCTTGGGAAAGTAAAATAGTAAAGAGGTTTGGGAAGGGACAAAATAAAAAAAGCAGGGGGGTTTAAAAAGGCCATGAAAAAATTAGTTGAGCGAGGGGCTGGGGCCCCAAGGCAGGGGAGACCCCCAAGCCCGCCCTTTGTCTCCAAAGGGCCCCCCCCCCCCCCCCCAGGGCCAAAAAACGGGCAACGGATTGGGGGGGGGGGGGGGTAAATAAAATTTTAACAATAAAATAAAAAGGGAAAATAATAAATAATAAAACTAAGGTAATAATAAAAATAGCAGTGATAATGTTTAACAATTTAATAACAGTAATAGCAAAAACAAAAATTTTCAATAAAAAAATGTAATAGTAATGGGAAAATAATGGGGAATAATAAAAATGAAAGATGATGAAAATAATAATGTAACAAAAATAATAATAATAACAATAATAATAAAAATAATGATAATAATAAAAATAATAAAATAAAAAATGAAAAAAATACAATGAGATGAAAAATTTTAATAAAAATGATAATGTTTGATTATGAATGGATGATAATAAAAATTTTAAAAACCAAAGTTTAGGATGATGAAATAAAAATAATAAATAAAATAAAAATTAAAAATATTATAAATAATAATAATAATAAAAATAATAATAAAAAAAAAAAAAAATTATGAAAATTTTTAATAGGAATTATAATATAATAATAAAAACCCGAAATAAATGATAAATGAGAAACAGTAATAATAATAATAAAAATAATAAAAAAATTTAATAATAATAAAATAATAATGATAATAATAATAATAAAAATAATACTAATAATAAAAATAATGATAATGATAATGATAAGGTAATAATAAAAAATGAAAAATGTTTAAGAAAATGATAATGATAATGAAAATTTATAATAAAAAATATAATGAAAATAAAGATACTAATTTTAAATATGAATTATAAAAATAATCAATAATATCAATGAGATAATGATAAATTTAAGTAGTTGGAGTGCAGTACCTCCCCCAGTCACCCTTTTACGGGAAGCTGACAAAGAAATTTCATATAGGGTAGGAGTATGGGCGGGGGGAAAACCCGGGACATAGTTCCCTTCCCTAAGCCCCAAACAGGGGGGAAACCAATTCTTTTTTCCAGGCTTTTATTACTGAAAAGGGAAATTAAAACAAAAAAAAAACCCCGACAACATGCCCCCAGAATTTTGTCCAGCCCCCCTCACACTCCCTTCCCAACGAGGTTACCCTCCAATTGCTCCCGGTGGCGACTCCACCGCTCACTCAAGCAAGGGTTTGCCCCCCGCCCAATTTGTGAAGGGTTGGGGTGGGCTACGACCCCTTCGGGAATCTGAAATTCTTTGTATTTTTCTCCGGGAATTGGGGTTTTTATTTTAAGACACAACAAGGGTGTGTCAAAGGGTGTCAAAAAGCCATTAAAGGAAGGAAAGCACCCCAATGGCAAAATTTTTAAATTAAACCCGTTGGGCAAAAAGTGAATCCGCGAATCCGGTGCGTTTTTGTCCCGGATGAATAATCCATACTACATCATGGATGAGGGTGATGGGGAGGTTTTTTTTTGTTTCGGGCTATTAATTTTATATATATATATAATATATATATATTATATAAAATAATTGTGTTTATATATATAATATATTTTTATATATATAGAAAAACAACACACACACACACCAAAAAGGGGTGTGGGTTCCACCAAGTGCGTTGGGGTAGCGTAAAACATGTAGGCACATACAAAAAAAATAAAGACCGAGCAATTTAATCAGCGTTCAGCCTAGGGTTTCCTTTTAATATAAAACTAGATTTTTTTTTAGCTGTCTTTAAAGCCCTTTTTCTGAAGGAAAAAAGTAAAAATTCTTAATGCATTTTAAAAAACTTTTTTTAATGTTAAATAAAATAAATACAAAAACTTTGGTTTTAAAACCCTTTTTAAACGGGTTTTAATTTATATTTGAATAAAAAGTAAAGTAATTAAATGTTTAAACCAAATTTAAAAGATTTGGGAAAAATTTTAGCCATGATATGAAGCAAAAAAAAAAAAAAAAAAAAAAAAAAAAAGATCACGTCCAACTCCTAGGAAAAAAACGTCCCCCCCAATTTAAAATTTTCCTCTGGGTTTGGGGGGGGGGCTTCCACGCTCCATCGGGGAAATGCACACGGGGTACCCCGGCCCCAGACTGAGAATTTGGGCCCCTTTTTTTTGGCCTTTAAGTTTTCGTACGTCAGAACAAACGTCCCGAACTTTTACATTCTTCACATTTAAAAAATTTCCTTGGGAAAAAAAAAACCCTTAAAAAAAAAACCTTAAAAAAAACAGGCTAAATTAAAAATATAAAAAAATTTAAACAAATTTAGAAAAAATTTTTAAAAATTTTGGGTTTAAAAAAAAAAAGGGTTCCCAAAATTTAAACCCCAAAAAAAAAAAAAAAAAAAATTTTAAAAAATTTTTTTTTTTTCGACACAAAGAAAAAAAAAAAAAAAAAAAAAAAAAAAAAAAAAAGGGGGGGGGGGGGGGGGGGGGGGGGGGGGGGGGGGGGGGGAAAAGATAAAGGAGTTAAAAATAGGGGGGGGGGGGGGGGGGGGGGGGGGGGTTTTAGGGAAAGAGAAAGAAAAAAAATTCAAAAAGGGGAAAAAGAAAAATGAGAAAAAAGTTTTGGAAAGGGGGGAAAAAGAACAGAAGAATAATAACGAAAAAAAGAAAAGGAGAAAAAGGAAACCCAACAAAAAAAAAAAAAAAGAATAAATAAAAAAAAAAAGGGTTAGAAAAAAAAAAAAACCAACACAAAACCAAAAAAAAAAAAAAATTAATATAAAGAAAAATAGAAATAGCCAAAAGAAAAAAAAAAACCCAAAAAAACCCCCCCTAAATAAATTTTATGGGGGGGGGGGGGGGGGGGGGGGGGGGAAGAAAAAAGGAGAAAAAAAAAAAAAAAAAAAAAAAAAAAAAAAATTTTAAAAGGGTGGGGGGGGTGGTTTGGGGGGGGGGGGGGGGGGGGAAGTATACAAAAAGAAAAATAAAAAAAAAAAAAGAATAAAAAAAAAAGGGGGGGGAAATAAACCAAGAAAACAAAACAAAAAAAAATAAAAAACCAACAACAGAAATAAGTTTTAATAAATATATATAAAAATTTTAAAAAATTTTAAAAATAAAAAATATTTTGTAAAAAACCCCCGGGAATTATATAATAAAAACCTAAATATAAATATAAATTTTAAAATAAAAGATATGATAATAAAAATTTTATATTTTTATAGAAAATATATATAATAATATAATATATAATATATATAAATTTAATTATAATTATATTTTACTCCCCGGGGGGGTTAATCTAAATTTTTTAAATTTAAAAATGGAAAATTAATTTTTAATCAAAAAAATCATAAATTATTCACTGGGATTTATAAAAAACGAATATTTAAATAAACCATTTGGGGGGAAAATTTTTAAAATTTAAATAAGGGGGGGATTTTTAAAAAAAACCCACCACACACCACACACCACACACACACACACACACACACACACACACACAAAAATAATAAGCAAAAAAAAAAAAAAATATATAAAAAAATAATAAAAAAAGGGGAAAGGAATATATAGGGGTAAAAAAAACGATAAAAAAAATAAATACAAAAAAAAAAAAAAAATAAAAAATTAACATATATATATAAAATTTAATAAAAATAAAAATAAAATAAACAATGGAATATTTTTATATAGATTATAGAGGGGAGAATATCCGAAGGTAGAGAATTTGGGTTGAGAGAAAAAGTAGATTATAGGTTTGGGAAAAAGAATATGGTTGAGAAGTAAACGAGGGGTAGGGAAGGGGGGGGGGTTTTTTAGGGAGGGAGAGACCCCGACCGATTTGGGAAATTTAAAAAAACCCCAAAAAAAAAAAAAAAAAAAAAATTATAAATTTTTAATAAATAAATACATAAAAATAAAAAATTTTTAATGATAAAAATAATAAGATATAAATATGATACGATAATAAAAAAATATATTTTATAATATATAAAGATATATAAAAATATTAATATAAAAATTATTTATAATATAAATATAACGTAAAAATTAAATAATAACTTAGAGAAAATAAATATATATAAAAATAAATAAAAGATATAATAGCTATATATAAAATATAAAGGATATAATAATAATAAATAAATTTTAAAATAAAAAAAAAAAAATATAATAGAAAAAATAAATAAAATGGGGGAAAAAACGAAAAATTTTTAATACTAAAAATAAAAGGGAAATATAAATTCAAAAAACCCCCTAAAGATCAATAAAAATAAAAATAAAAAATTTATTAATAAAAAAGAGAAACTATAATAAAAAAAAAAATAAAAATATATATTATAATAAATAAAAGAAATAAAAACCCAAAAAAAAAAAAACCCGAATAAAGGAAAAAAAAAATAAGAAATAAAAATTTTTAAGAATATAAAAATTTTTCCCCCAAGAAAATAAAGAAAAATAGATATATATAATAAAAAAAAATTAAAAAAAGGGATAAAAATTTTGAATAAATAAAAATAAGATAAATAAATATATAAATAACATAAAAATTTTTATAATTTTAAATAAATATATAGGATATAATTATAAAATTATAAAAATAAAATATAAAATAAAATAAATATAAATATAAAATAATTTTCCGTAATCTATATAAAATATATAATAAATCTGGAAACTATATATATAATAATATAAGTTTTATTTTAATTTTTATAAATATATTATAAAATATATATACGGGGGTTTAATATAAGATAATAATTTTAAATTTTTATTTATATTTTTAAAATACTTATGATATATATATATAATATAAATATATTTAAATATAATATATATATATAATTATATATATAAAAATCGGATCTAAATTTTTTATATACATATTTTTTTTAATTTTTAATTTTTACCCGTTAAAATTTTTACTATATAAATATATATATAATAATCTTTTATATAAACTTATAAAATTATTATAAATACTAAAATTTATTTAAAAATTATAATATATATTAGATAATATATAAATAATATTTTTAAATATAATAAATTTTAAAAAATAGATATAATATTAATAATATAATATATTTTATATATAATATAGTAAAATTAATATATTTTTATAATTTTAATTAGTTATATATATAGATAAATAATATATATTTTTATATATAAGATATATTTTTAAAATTTTCCCATAGTAGAAAATAATATATAATATTTTAAAAATATAAAATATAATAAAATTTTAAAGGTTATAAATTTTTATATAAATATAATATATATATATATAATATAACTATATATATTTAAAATAAAAGTATATTAATATATATTTTTTTTTAAATATATAAAATTTTATTAATATTTTTATTTTTTTATATAAAAAGTATATATTTATAGATATAATTATGTAATATATTTTTTAAACTTTAATATTTATTAATAATGTAAAATTTTATAAAAATTTTTTATATACGTATTTATAATATATTTTATTAAATTATATATAATATATAATAATATATATATTTTAATATATAAATACAAATATAAAATTATATATATATATATAGAATTATATTTTAAATTTAATATATACAAAAAGTATATAATAGGAATATATAAAATATATAAGGAAATTATCAATAGATTAATATTATTTTAAAAATTATATAAGTTTTTAAAACCAAATTCTATTTTTAAAATTTTATTATATAAATATATATATATATATAAATTTTATATATATACTAATATATATATAATATATAATATATAATAATAAATAAATATATAAATAGGTATATTTTTATATATATTTTATATTTATTTAAATACAATTATACCTATTAATAAAAATTTTTTAAATAAAAACTAATAGAAAAACTTTTAATAATAATAATAATATACCAAGATATAGATTTTTTAAAAAGTATATAATAAATTAATTTTGATTTTTTAAGATATTTTTATATAAAATATATATATATAATAATATATATATAATAAAATTTTATATATTTTTATATATATATTTTTTATAACCTATAATATATTTTATTTTTATTTTTAATATTTTTAATTTTTTAGATATATATGAATTATATATATTTTATTTATAAAATATTTTATTTTAAATTTTAAAATTTTAAATACATTTTTTTTACTATTTTTTTACTTTTTATATTTTTATTTTTATTTTTTATATCCTATTTTATAATATATATATTTTATTTTTATTTTTTATATAAATTTTAGATATTATATATATATATAAAATTATTTTAAAAATATATATTATTATTATATTATATATATTCTTATACGAGGTATATAAAAATTTATATATATATTTATATATTATATTTTCTTTTTATTATACCTAGAATATTATTTTTTGGGAGTTTTGTTTGTGGTGGGTGTGTGTGTGTGTTTTGTGTGGGGTTGGGGGTTTATATGTATATTATATTATATATATATTCTATTTTTTATTATATATATATATATATTTTTATACACACACACGTGTATGTATCAAATTATATTTTTTTAAAAAATAGTTTTTTTTTTTTAAAACGGGCCATTTTTTCCACTGCGGGAAATGGGCCTCTCTAAATTCATTTTCGAGATTATTTCCCCTTTCCTAATATATTATATATAATATTAATATATATATAATAAAATATTTTATATATATAAATAAAAATAATACACACACACACACACAACACCCACACAAAATTTTAATATATATATAATATGTATATACGTATATATATATATATATAAAATATCTATATATATTATTATATATATACTATTTTATATATATATATATATATTTTTATTTTATATATATATTTAAAATTTATATTTTATATATATATATATATGTATAAAAACGTATATATATATTATATTTTATATTATATAAAATATATATATATATATAGGGTTTTTGTGTGGTGGGGGTGTGTGTTGTGTGTGTGTGGTGTGGGTGTGTGGGTGTGGGGTGTTTTGGTTTTGGGGGTTTTTTTGTGTGTGTTGTGTGTGTTTGTGTGTATGTCCGTGTGTGGAGGTGTGAGCGTGCTTTATAATATATAAATATATATATGTTTTATATAATATTTATATAATTATAAAATATATATAAAAATATATAAAAATTTTTATATTTTATAATTATGAAATATATATTTTATATATATATTAATATTTTAAAATTTTTATATATATTTTAATTTTAATATATTACACATGTAAACATGCCCACACACACAAACAAACACACAAACACACAATACGCACACACACACACACATACACAATTACAATCAATTATTCTTAAAATAGGTAGTTTAAAAAAACAACGGGAAAGTCAAACAGGGACAGATAAACATTTTACTGGGTTTTCCCTTTACACTGTTTACGAAAGTGACCAAAAACTGCAAAAAGGGCGGCAAAGGGCAGCGCCCCGGGCAAAGCACGGCTGTGTTCCGTCGCGTGTAACCGATCCGGCCGCGGTTTGTTCAGCAGGGGGTCAGGCAGCCCGTTATTGATTTCTCGGGCTGGAGGGGGGTAAGGGGCCAGGGTTTGGGGATTTCCAAATTTGCCTCCCTCGGGAATCCTATTACGCAGACCCTGCCCCCCGCCGATGGCCGGTCGGCTACTTGACTAAAATCAATAAATTTTGCATTCGCTTCATGCCCTTCGCCGCCCATCCCGGTCCTTATCAAAGTTGCAAAAGAAAAGCGTCGGCAGCACTGACGCGTGATTGTGAATTGATGGCAATGCCCTCTCCCTCGCCGGGAATCCTTTTGGCGGCAACGTTCGTAGTCTCGGGTTTGCAAAGGCCCCCCTTTTTTGAAAGGGGCTTTTCAAAGGGGCACTTGAAACCCCAACAGTGAGAAGCCAAAACTGAAACCCAACCGTTCTTTTTCCCCCTTTTTGAGCAGCATTTTTCACAGGGCTAAAAACCATCACAAGGGACCGGGCAGACCCGGGCTTCTCCCACAGTAGAAAACATAATAACAGATCGAGAGGCAAGGTGAATTTTTAATGATGCTAGCGCCAGGTTTCGATTAAAGGGGCGATGTTCATTACCACATTTAGAATTCATTTCTATGAACACCAAGAGTATTTACTACAGCTTAAATACTTGCACTAAATGGAAATGACAAGTGAGCTGCTAAGAAGTAGAAAGTGTATCCAATAGATTGTATATAGAGCGTTATTCTCTCCCACTCGAAAAAGTTTTGCGAGGAAAAGGATACCTTCCCTCATAAATAAATTCTAAAAATTAAAAAAGCGACACAGTAAAATCAGGGGCGAATTTGTAAACCCGATCTATGGCTTTAGACGCCCCAACCTTGGACCTGCTGCCTGGACCCTTGGGGATGAAAAACGGGCCTTTTTATTAGTCGCTGCCCAAAGGGGGGTCCTTATTCTTATCTTTTCAAAGAAAAACAAAGGGGGAAAATATATATCAGTGGAAATTCCCAACAATGCGAATGGAGGTTTTTCAGTGGGGAAAGGAGCCCGGGGTTTAGTTTTTGTAAAATCTTTTTTTACTGTAAGAAAACGGGGAAAAAAAATCCAGAGGAGAGCCGGAACAAGGCAGCACTTTATCCTTCCTCTGGAGAAAACATAATGGACGGACTCGAGAGCCATAGTGCCCTCCCCCCTCGGCACCCCCCCCCCCCCTCAAGAGCCAAAGAAAGGGAGGGCGAATGGAGGGTTTGGTGAAACCTCGTGCCGGAGTTTCTTGTAAGCACTCTTTACTCCCTTTAGAGCACACTTTACCAACTGCCAAGTACCCTCCGCTCCCTCCCAAGCAAACCTTTTGTGCTGTAATGAAAGGACCCCTCCTATAACAGCCCCTGGATTTTAAAGGGTTTATTTCTAGGGTTTTTTCTCCCCTTTTCCTCCCCTTTCTCTCTCTCCCCTCTCTCTTTCTCTCTCTCTCTCTCTCCTCTCGTCCTCTCCCCCCCTTTTCTCTCTTCTCTTTTCTCTCTCTCTCTATCCCTCTTTCCTCCCTCTCCCTCCCCCCCCCCCCCCCTCTCTTCTCTATTTTAAAATTTTTCTCTATTTTTCCCCTTTTGGCCCGTTTGTCCTCCCCTTTTTTTCCTTTCCCTTTTTTCTCTTTCTCTCTCTCCTTTTCCCCTGATTCTTCTCTTTTCTCCTCTCTCTAACTCTCTCTCTCTTTAAAACCCCCTCTTCCCTTTTTCTATTTTCTCTCTCTCTCTCTCTTTCTCTCCTTTCCCCTTTCCTTTCCCCCTCCTTCTCTCTTTCCCCCTCTATCTTCTCTATCTCTTTCTTTTTCTCTCTTTTCCCCTCTCCCCCTCTTCTCCTCCCCCCTCTCTCTCTCTCACTCTCTCTCTCTCTGTCCCCTCTTTCTCTCTCTCTCTCTGTCTTTTTGCTGTTTTCTTCCCCTCCTCTCTCTCTCTCTCTTCTCTCTTCTTCCTCTCCTCCCCCTCTCCTCTCTGGTCTCTCCTTCTTTTCTCTGTCTCTCCCCCTTTTCTTTATTTTCCCCTTTTCTTTCTCTCTCTCCCCTCTCTCTTTTCCTTTTCTCTCTTTCTTCTCCCCCCTCTCTTCTCTCTCTCTCTCTTTTCTCTCCTCTTTTCTCTCTCTTTTCTTTCCTTTTCCTCTCTCTCTTTCACCCCTATCTCTCCCCTCTCTTTATTTCCCCCCTTCTCTCTCTTCTTTTTCTCTTTTCCTCCCCCCCCCTCTCTCTCCCCCTCTTCCCCTCTCTCTCACTGTCTCTGTCTTCCCCCCCTCTCTTTTCCCCCTCTCTGTCCCCCTCTCTTTCTCTCCCCTCTGTCGCCCCATTGTCTCTTCTTCTCTCTCTCTCTCCCCTCTCTCTCTCTTCTCCTCATCTCTCTCTCCCTCTCTCTCTCTCCTTTTCTCCTTTTTCTTCTCTCTCTCTCTCTCTCTCTCTCTCTCCCCTCTCTCTCCCCTCCTCTTTCTCTCTCTCTCTCTTTTTTTTCCTTTTCTCTCTCTCTCTTCCCCTCTTTTTTTAACGTTTTTTCCTTTTATTTTTTTCCCCTTTTAAAACTTTATTGCTTCGTGTTTGCAATATTTAAAAAACATTATCAAGCAAAAAATTTGATCTTTTAAATTTTTTTGGAAATGGCCCCCCCGGGGTTGAGTTGGGGGGTTTTGATTTAAAATAAAAGATCTGTCTCATGCCCCATTTTTCTTATCGAAAATAATTTTAAACTTTCCAAAAATATTTCATCATACTATTTTGTGTTTATTATCCGATTGATAATATTCACAGCAATGATAAGCAGAGCCAAAAGAAAATAGCCGCAACAGTAACAGTATGAGGAAAAAAGGGTGAAGGTTCGATCTGACGGGTTTCTGCTTTTTTGGTCAAATTAAATTGGTTTTCGTTGATATCAAACTTATTTTGAGTTAATTTTTCATTCTGTCCCAAAAATCTGAATGTTTTTTATATATCCCTTTTCTTAGGATCAGGTTTCTCTTTCCCGACAGTAATGAACTGTATCCGTTCGCTCCTGGGTTTTTTGGGTTTCTGTTATATACACATTTTACAGCACCTATTTGGTTTCTGGGAAAATATACTATACAAACCCCTTATAAAATATAATATATATATATAATATTATATATAAATTATTAAAATATAATAATATTATATATATATAAAATATTTCATATTTCATATATTTTATTTATTTATTTTTTTATTTATATAATAATATTATTATAGATATATTTTATATAAAATATTTATATATATATATATATTTTATATATATTTATATATTTATATTATATATATATATATTAAAATATATAATAAAATACATACATTAGCAAAACATACACACCCAACACGCACACACATACACCGGGCACAACACACACAAGAAATTCTAATATATATCTATATCTACTATCTTTTTCTATCTTCTATCTTTTCCATCTATCTATCTATCTATTAAACTATCTATATATATTATATATATATTTTTATAAAATATTATATATTAAAATATTGTTTTTATATATTTATTCACCCCCACACACACCACAACATACACCACACACACACACACACACACACAAACACAAAACAAAAACACAACACACACACACCACACAACAAAATATATATTGTGTGTTTTTATGTATGTATAATGATAAACACCCCACTCATGTGTGGTGTGGTGTGTGTGTGTGTTATATGTGGGGTGGTGTATATATAAAATATATATATATATATATAAATATATATATTAAAAATATTATATATGTAAAATAATATATATATATAATATATATATATATTATAATTTTATATAATATATAATATAAAATATAATAAAATATTTTGTGGGTGTTGGGGTGTTGTACATATAAAAACATAACATATACATATATATATATATATATATATATTTTATAATATTTAATTTTAATATAATTTTATAATATATATATATATATAACAAACACCACACACACAGATTTCAAAAACACACACATACACACACACACAACACCACACACACAAACACACACACACAAATATATATATAAAATATATATATATATATTATAATATATTTTAAAATTTTATATTTAAATATACATATTTCATTATTAATATATATATATAAAATATATATATATTATATATATATGTATATATATATATATATTTTATATAAAATATTTTTATAATAATTTTTAAAATATAAAATATTCACAAAAAACACAACCCCCACACACACACACCACACACAAAACCACACGACGGCCAAACCCGAGTTGAGGGTTTGAGTCACCGCCCCCTTTCGTTGTTTTCCCCTTGGGCAAGGAAAATTCACCTCGATTGCCTGCCCAGCCCCTGGGGGTGGCCAAGCCAGCTCAAGTCAGGGCCCGGGGAAATAGAGATGGTTTATCGATAAAAACACCGGGGGGGAAGGCAATGGCAAACCACCGCCCCTAAATTGCTAAGAAAAAAAACATGGAACCCAATTTATCGTCCCAAAGGGCCCCGTGGCGAATATTAGAGCCCCTCCGGGGGTCAAAAAAATGCACGGGCGGCAATCTGAATCCGAGGGTTTGAGTCCCCCGACCCCCGCGTTGTTTTTCCCCCTTTTCAAGGGAAATTCACCCTTGGGTTGCCTTTCCCAGCCCCGGGGGGCCAAGCCCGCCCAAGTCCCAAAATTTCTGGTCCCAAGCCCCCGGGAAAAAAGAGAAATTTTTAATTTCCCAAAAAGGCCCCCACCAGCACTCTCCGTGGAAAAAGGAAAAATTTGGGGGCCCCAAACCCCGTACTCACTCCCAAAGCATCACACAATAAAACTACAATTAAATATCATGCTGTGACCCCCGGGGCTCAGACATGAACCTACCGTTAAAGAAGAATAACACACAGACAACACCCACACACAACAAACACACCCCACCACACAAAACCAAAACACACAAACACACACACCACACACAAAACACACACACAACCCCAAACACCCAATAAAATATATATATTTTATATATATATATATATATGTGAACTATATAATATATGTATGTATAATATATATATAATATATATATATTTATATTATAATATATATATATATATATATATATATATAATAATATATTTTTGCATAAAAACCCACACACACACCCACACACACACACACACACCACACACACACACAAAACAAAACAACACAACCACACATAATAATAAAATATATATATAAAATTAATTTTATTATATTTTATGTGTGTGGTGTGGGTTTTGTGTGTGTGTGTTTTTTTTTTTGTGTGTTTTGGGGTGTGTGTATTTGGGAGATAGATAGCGATATAGATATTGTATTATAAATAAGAAAAAAATAAATAATTTTAATAATTAAAAAAAAAAAAAAATGAAGTAAATTAAAATGTCTATTTTTTTTTGGGGGGTTTTAGGAAACTTTTTTGGGTCTATCGATGTATATTTACGGCTTTCTTTTCGATGTTTTTTTACCCTTTAAAATTTAAGCCTTGGTCTTTTGAAAAAAATGAAAATTTTTTTCTTTTTTTTTTAATATGTGTATCCCCTTTAATATACATTTTTAAAATACATCATGTTTAGAAGCCGATTCTACGAATTTGTGAGATCAGGGGCGAGGGGGAAAGCTCTTTGGGGCAAAATTTTTTTTACGCCGAGTCAGGCGAGAGTTTTTGAAAGGGGTTTATTACCTCTGTTTAAATTGAATTTGTATAGGAGAATGTGAAGATTTTTGTTTACATCATGTACCGATTTTTTAATTTAGTGACACATGATTCACGTAAGAAAATGAGGGAATAATAGTCTTTTTCATATGGCCTTTTTTAAAGT
>NC_051424.1:16342061-16347061 GCF_015228065.2 Penaeus monodon
TCCTGAGCAGACTTTCCCTCAAGAACAAAAAAGTCACCGAAATGCGCGGAAGTCGGCCGGTCGAGGCCAGCGAGACGTCTGGTTCTCAGTCGCGGTTCTCACGTGACCAAGAGCGTTTCTCTCTCATCTCTCCCTCGGCGCGTGCTCGCTCCTGAGACGCCGCTCATGACACGTCGCAAAAGAAGAGGAAGAGGGCCCGGCATGCTTTCCAACTCAGACGGTTACAAGAGAAGAAGAAATGAGAGAGGAAGGAGAGAGGGGCCAGCCGGAACACCGTCGGCTGATGGTGCAGCTGAAGGCGGTCGTGCCTCCGACGCGTCCGCGGCGACCGCCTGGAAATTACGGTTTTAGCACCAGCAGTGTTGAAGAATGTCACTGTAGAATGATCACGTCTAGCACAAGTACTTGTTTACATGGTAACGTAAAACATGTTTGTGCAAATGCCTCTTTGCCGTCAACTATTTTAGAAAATGAAGAGTGTATTTATATAAAAGCCTAAGGTGTACTTTCATATCTGAACCCGTGTTTACATTAAACATTTTGTCCAATAGATTAACATTAGTTATACGATAATATTCCCTATGTCTCTAGGACACAGAGGTGACAATGGCACTCAATCTGAGTAGCAATTCTTAAAAGTAGATGTGCGTTCTTGAGCTTGCATTACTGATAGCTGATTGGTCGACACAACTCCAACAAGTCTCTGTAAGCACTGCCATTGGCTTATTGTCCACCAATCACGATGGAGTGTCATGTGGAGCGTTTTTTTCCAGTCTCAGTTTTCACAAGTCACAAACGTGGGGTAGAATCTGAATGGTTAAAATCTGTAGTAATTTCAACAACAACATTCTTATAAAACCCTTCTCTAAAAATGTATAGTCTTAAATCCACAATTAGAATATACGATTAAGGAGGGATAAATATTCAGATATAATTAATCTATCACATCGCCTTCACAACGGCTCTTAAAAACGGCCATCAGGATTAACATTATAAACCTCATATAAACATGGGAAGAGCCCGCCAGTCCCACCTTTAGGTTATTTACAATGTAAGTGAGAAACATCAGGATCCGAGAAGCGATTGTGACCTTTATACCAGTCTGGCATAAGGGTCATTTTTCCCAGGACATGACAGCGAAAGGGGAAAATGAGCCTTATGTGCTGAGTGTCGAAGGGTCAGAGTCGCGTTGCCAGGTCACCGACGCAGGGGTGATGCTCGACCTATTTACAGATGGGCAGATGATAACTTGTGCTTCGACTCCAAAACAACTTTGTATCTGCGGAAGGAAAGAATGGCACAGGGTCAGCACTGCACGAGGCTCGGCTGGCTACACTGCTTTATTCTACAGCGACTTGATTAAATGATTTGGTCCAATTCTGCTTAATATCCTGTGGACGTGATTGACTGACTGAAATGGAGCAGCGTAGTGGAATCGAAATCAAAATCGTTCACAATTCTCTTGTTACGGTTATAGTCCATGATAAATTCGATTATCCTTCAAAATATAGAGCGCATGCTATATATATATATATATATATATATATATGTAAAAGTATGTATATATGTATATATATACATATATATGTATATATATACATATATACATACTTTATACATATATATATATATATATATATAATAATATATATATATATATATATATATATATATATATATATATATATATATATATATATACTTGTGTGTGTATATAACACACACACACACACACACACACACACACACACACACACACACACACACACACACACACACACATATATAATATATATATATATATATTATATATATATATATATATATATATTGTATCGATATATATATATATATATATTCTATGTGTCTATATATATATATATATATATATATATATATATATATATATATATATATATATATATGTATGTATGTATGTATGTATGTGTGTGCGTGCGTGTGCGTGTGTGTGTGTGTGTGTGTGTTTCATTGTGCGTGCGTGTGCGCACACACACACACACACACACACACACACACACACACACACACACACACACTCACTCACACACCACACACACAGATATATATATAGATATATATATATATATATATTGATATATATATATATATATATATATATTTGTTATATATATGTATATACATAAATAAATAAATATATAATATATATATATATATATATATATATATATATATATATAGAGAGAGAGAGAGAGAGAGAGAGAGAGAGAGAGAGAGAGAGAGAGAGACGTGTAAGAAAACCGCATTTGTTAAACAGAAAACTTTTATCTGTTCAGTGCATGGGGTTCGGGGCCCCGAGTGCCCCCCCCCTCCCACGACCCACCTGGAGAGCATCAGAGCCAGCCGGCGGCCATGTGGCGGTTGACGGGTTGGATGCCCGGCAGGCGCGGCGGCTGCACAGAGCCGTTCGCCGGCCGCCCCCCGCCCACCAAGGGCTCGGAGGACTCGCTCACGGGCAGGGCGGGCATGTTGCCGCCCGCGCTGCTGCCCCCCGAGGACGGCGACGTGGGCGCAGGCAGCTCGCTGGTCAGGTTGGCGGCGGCGGCGGTGACCGCAGCAGGGCGCGGCCAGGGGTACGGAGGCGGAGGGTCCGCCTCGCTGGAGGAGTGGGAGGGGCTGCTGCTGCTGGCCCCTCCCCCTCCCCCGCCCAACGCCGCCCTGTCGAAGCTGACGGAGTTCTTGGGCGGGCGCGAGGCGTGGTCCTGCTGGCTCACGAGGGCGGCGGCGTCCAGGTGCATCGTCCCGCTCCCGCCCAGCCCAGTGCGCTCCCGCCGCCCGCCCTCCGTCGTCCCATCGCCGCCGGCGCCGCCGCTACCGCTACCGCTGCCTCCCCGAAGGATGCCCACCGGAGGGAGGCTCTGGAGGGGCGTGGGTGTCCCGGAGCCCCCCCGAGCCTCCTCGGAGTCAGCGGTGATCTCGTTGCCGGGGTCGGAGGAGAGCGACTCGTCGGAGCGGGACCTGGATAACAACTTTTTTACTTTGGCGTTCTTGGCGGCCTCCACGAGGGTCCCCCACCGCTTCTTGCTGGTGGGCCGACCCAGGCGCGCCTCCGCCAGCCGCGCCAGCCTCGCCAGCTTGTTGACCGGCGACCGCTTGACCGCCGCCTCCACCACCTGCGGGCACCAGGAGGGCGTGGTCAGCCCAGCCACGGGTCACGTGCCGCGCCGGCGCAGCTCCCTCCGGCGCGGCTCACACCAAAGGTCATCATAAATCGCAAAAAAGGAACTGAGACTTTTGTGACATGACAGGATTGTGTGGGCACACAGAGGAGCCTCGTGATTAATGTCATCCATGATTTTATTTCACACTAGAAAAAAACACATTAGAAAGTATGTAACATAACATTTATGTCGACATTACAAGAGTATAAAAAACAACTGTAGAGAAAAATATGTATACGTGCGCATGCACGAATTCGTGTGCATGTACTGTATGCCCTACCATATTATTAAGTAGAGAGTATATGCATTTGTGTTGTCATATGCAATGTGCGCAAGTGTGTGGTTATGGGAGTAACAGACTACCAGCTGTGTGTGTTCACGGAGCGGTACGTGTGTCTGTGCTTAAAAGAAAAGGGATTTGATATAATCTTTATATATACAGAGAGAGCAGCGGTCGAGCCGGACGACATGTCTGTACTACTTGAATTCCGGTGCTGGACAGAATAGTGTGGTCAGTCATCGGTCTGCTCTGGAGGTGACATTAGGGAGGTGATGGAGGTTGCACGTTACACTGAACATTTCCAGCACCTTAAGTTGTCAGTCAAATGGGTGAAGGGGCAATCAACAGTCATTATTTGTTTGGGGAATAAAAAAATCGACGACGTTGATGAGGGAAGAGAAAAGGCAAACAACGGTGAAGGATCCAGACTTTTGATCAAATGGGGAATTATAGAATTACTTACAATCTTAATATGTGAGGTGGTTATTCTGAAAGAAATTATTTTTGGAGATATTTAGTATCTGTTAACTGGGGAAGTATCATATATCGATATTTCGACAAAAGAAAATCGTATTTATTCAACAACACCTGTATTGTTTGTTGATCCAATAAACCTTTTTATACCAATTCCGTCGTACTATTTACCAATATCTGCAGACGTCGCCCTGCCTTACCTCAGCTGTAGCCGGGAGCACGGTGGCACTGGCTATGCTCAGGTGCGGGGTGATAGAGTTCACGCCGAGGTTGAAACCCTTCATCAGCCGTCGCTCCTTCTGTCGGTTCTTCTTCCCACCTGAACCTAGAGTAGTACCCCATAAAATATTAGACTTCGCCGTTTTCTTTGATGTATAAGACATACATAACACAAAATTTGAGGGGAGCCTGTAAAAAAAACATATTATTACGCGTTTTTTATTTTTATTATTATTATTATTTTTTTTTTTATTCTGGACGAGGGTATTATTAAGAAAATTTAAATGTATATATAGGAAGAAAGACATGAGATTAGTGCTGCTTTCTTCTAAATATCATAAGTGAATTGAAATAATGAAGAGAAACATGCAAAGAGAAAAAAATCATTCTCAAATGACATTCAGTGACGTTTGGATGCGTGAAAGGATGCAGGAAATTTCAATTCCTTTTTAGATAGAAGCCAATATCATCAGCACTGCATCTCAACAGAAGACGGAGGATTCAGCATGAGGCCTACACTCACGATTTATTCTACGGCATTCGGTCACACAAGTAAGAGTCATTCATTCACACCAGTCTAAGAGAGAATCACATACCATTTACTAAACAATTTATCTCTGTCAATTTATCGGATATGAGTGTTAAGATTAAAAAAAAAAACATTTCTGCACCGCTTTATTACTTTACTTGCTAATTTACAATGGTGCTCTGAAAACCTCATTAATCTATTGTAAGAACTGTATACATTGTTGTTTCCCTTTTCTTAAATCATCATTCACACATTCTTCTCTTCCTCTTTTTCTTTTTATTTATTCCTCTTCTCTTTC
>NC_051424.1:16364561-16369561 GCF_015228065.2 Penaeus monodon
ACTATTACTGTTATTAATATTATCCTTATTTTTGTTATCATTATCAGCATCATCATCATTATCATTATCATTATCATTATCATTATATTATTATTATTATTATATTATTATTATTATTAATATTATACATCATCATTATTATAACCTATTATTATTGTATTGTATATTTATTATATTATTATTTATTATTACTATTATTATTATTATTATATATTATTATTCTATTATTATTATCATTATTATTAATATCATCATCATCATCATCACATTGAAAAATATTAACACCAATAATATTCATAACAATATTATTGTATACCAAAACTAAGAAAGATGACAATGACATCATAATAACCTGAGTATTATTGTTGTTATTGTCATTATTATTATTATTGTTGTTGTTGTTGTTTTATTATTATTATTATTATTATTATTATTATTATTATTATTATTATTATTATTATTATTATTATTATTATTATTATTATTATTATTATTGTTACTATTATTATCATTATTATTATTATTATCATTATTATTATGACTATTTCGGTTAATTTAAATTTTATTTGGTTTAAATCAGAAAAAAGTTATGCTGAATTAAGATAGGTTGGAATTGGTAAGGTTAAATTGAGTTAAGCTGGGACAGATTAGGCTTAGTCAAGCTAAATTAGGACTGGCTAGTTCAGTTTAAATCGGGATAGTTAAGTTAGATTATGTTGAGTTAAATTACGTTATGTTGGGGTGTGTTATGGTAAGTTAGCTAAAGTTACTTCAGGAATTTCTATGTGACGTTAAGTCAGATTTATTTAGCTAAGGTTGAGCTGAAATGACTTAGGTTTAGTTAGTTTTGGGCAAATTTAGCTGGGTTAGCTTAGGTTAAGGTTAGCACTGGTTGGGTTGGGATAAGAGAGAATTGGTTAGATTACGTTAATATTAGTTAGATTCGATTAAGTTAGGTTGCCTTAGGTCAGGACGCGTCCACCTGGCAATGAGCAAGAGCCGGCAGGTGGGAGTAGCTTTGTGCAGTCACAAATAATAATACACTTTTTCTGAGTAAACTGAGTAAGCTCTTACTTTATCAATTCCTTTATTTGGCGGCTCTCAGGATAACGCTTCAAGATTCAAGTGTTTACTCAGTGAGAAAATTATCAACTCTTCCTGCATTGGCTGCAGAGTTTTAATAGTCTCGCTTCCACCCGCTCGGATCAACTTGCTCTTACTGAGGTCGTGGCCCTGGGCTGGGTTGGCTTAACATTGCCTACGGTTGGTGAGCATTATTTAGCGTAGGTTAAGTTAGGTTGGGTTGGTTAGGATAGCTTAGTTAAATAAAGGCGATTAGTTAAATAAAGGTGATTAAGCTGGTTAGTCTAATCAGGTTAGGTTAGGTTAGTCTAAACTGATTTAGATTAGGTGAAGTAAAATATAATTAGGATAGGATTTGTTAATTTGCAGCAGATTTGTATAGGCTGGGTAAAAGGTAAGTTAGATTAGGTTGGGTTAGGTCAAGGTATGCTAGGTTGTGGTAAGTCAGATTAGGTTAATGTAAGTAGAATGAGTTACACAAGTTGGTTGCATGCTGTTGTGCTAGAATTTAAGCTACCAAAGTTACAGTATTGATAATAAATACTGATATGAATTAATAATGCCTACTAACAAATGGAAATTGTGATATAACGTGAAATATCAATAATAATGATAATAATAATAATAATAATAATAATAATAATAATAATAATAATAATAATGATAATAATAATAATAATAATAATAATAATATTAAATATCAAATAATAATAATATCAACAGTAATAAATATGATGATAATAACAATAATAATGATGCGAATAATAATGATAATAATCATAATGAAATAATAATAATAATAATGAAAATGGTTATATCAATTACGATGAAAATAATAAAAATATATATAATGGTGATAATATAATTGTTATAACAATACTGATGATAATAATAATAACAATAATGATGATATAATAATAATAACAATAATATTGATAAAACAACAACAATAACAACAACAACAACAACAACAACAACAATAATAATTATGATAATAATGATGATGATGATGGTAATGATGGTGACAATAAAGATAACAGTGATAAAATGGATGATAATAATAAGAATAATATTAACAATAAAATTAATAATGATATCCATAAGATATCAGAATAGCCACCTACACTAGAAGTAGCATAGCCGAAACAATTACAATTGAAGTGATATAGACACAAGACACTCAATTCACTTGCGCAAACTGATGCAGCGCCTCCCATGCTGGCTCTCAAAGCAGGACGCCACTGATTGGTGCAATGACGCAACGGGGAATGGCAAATCACTGGCGGTTCTGATTAGGGTGTTTTACCGACCTTTTACTAACATATTCATGACGATGGCTTACTGATTGTGTGATTGGGGAAATAATTTAAAGTTCTTGCTGTATTTATTTACATATGTACGTGTCTACATATATCTGTCTCTTCAAAATAGCAGGTATATCTAGATCTGCCTGTTTCTCTCTCTGTCTTTGTCTGTTTATTTATCTGTCTGTTTGACTCTCTTTGTGTCTTCTATTCCCTCTGTATGTCCGTCTATCTGTCTGACTGTGTCCATATGTCTGTTAGACTCTCTCTCTCTCTATCAGTACATCTATCTTTTTCTATCTGTCTCTCTTTGTCTCTTCTCTCTTCTCTCTCTTTTTCTTCTCTCTCTCTCTCTCTCTCTCTCTCTCTCTCTCTCTCTCTCTCTCTCTCTCTCTCTCTCTCTCTCTCTCTCTCTCTCTCTCTCTCTCTCTCTCTCTCTCTCTCTCCATCAGTACATCGACCTTTGTCTGTCTGTGTCTTTTATTCCCTATGTGTGTATGTCAGACCGTCAGTCTATCTCTGTCTGTCTGCCTGCCTGTCTGTCTATCTGTCTGTCTGTATTTCTGTCTGACTGTTTGTCTGTCTGCCTGTCTGTCTGTCTGTCTGCCTGTCAGTCAGTCAGTCAGTCAGTCAGTCAGTCAGTCAGTCAGTCAGTCAGTTAGCCAGTCAGTCAGTCAGTCAGTCAGTCTGTCCGTCTGTCTGTCTGTCTGCTTGTCTGTCTATCTGTTTCTTTCTCTCTCTCTTTCAGTCACATCTATCTTTTTCTGTCTGTCTCTCTTTGTGCTTTCATTCCGTGTGTGTATGTCTGTTTGTCAGTCTCTCTCTCTCTCTCTCTCTCTCTCTCTCTCTCTCTCTCTCTCTCTCTCTCTCTCTCTCTCTCTCTCTCTCTCTCTCTCTCTCTCTCTCTCTCTCTCTCTCTCTCTCTCTCTCTCTCTCTCTCTCTCTCTCTCTCTCTGCATCAGTATAACTGCTCACTGACGTATGTAAATGCATACCGTCTTTGCTACATTAATTTTTATTCTGTTATTGTCTCGTTTTTCTCTCTCCCTGGAAACGTCAGCTCAAATTGCCGAAAGTCAGTATAAAGGAGTCATCACACAACGAGTCCTCATCGTTCATCTACAAAACAATAACGCCTTTAAATGCTCTCTGTTAAGTCCTTTTGACCTTTTGGTTGTTGAATTGCATATGGAAATATTCCATCTGTGGTCTAACGGCAGATTATGTACTTGAAACCATCAGAGACTTGTCGCTCATGTAAGTCTATGCCTAAGTTGTGATTGTGTTTCACGTTCCATCTATCAACACAGGCAAACAACAGGAAACGAGTAGGGACAAAAGAACACAAACCTCAAAAAAGGGGAAAAAATGCGAAAGTTAGAAACGATTAGTGTCATCAACAAAATATAATTGAACGGAACACGCGACGCAAAATCAATCTGACCGCCAATGCTTCTGGACACGACATGAAACTCAGAAAGACAACGTTCACAGCAGATGAAAAATCCTTTACCGGAATTTACAGTTTTATTAATGTCATGAATGCCCTGAACCATCTTTAATTGAAATGGCAAATTCTGACGGTAATTAAGTGTCAAATGAAACATGACAGCTTCGTTATTTTGTGAAATTTCATATCACATAAAAATCTAAAAAAAAATGGTTTACTCACCCTTATCGTCCTCATGTGCTCCTTCTTCGCCGCCTTCGTCTGGCCGCAGAACTTCTTGAAGAACCAGTGGAAGAGGTAATACACGCTCTTGGGTGCTGGGATGATGTTGAAGGGCGGGGGCGTGGTACCGCCCTCCTCGAAATAGCTTATCCACAGTTTGCTGCGAGCGAACTTCCATTCCGTGTCCGCCCGCTCCTGGCAGTGGGTGACCGGGGTTAGAGTGCGTCGAGGCGGCCGCCGACGGAGGGTTAGGAGGAAGGAGGAGGAGAGGGGCTAAGGGGGGGTTTGTTGAAAAGAGGTGGTCATGCTCATGCAACGTTAACTTCTTTAAAGGGGCGCGGGAGGGAAGAGGAAAGAAGTAAAGACACATAAGAAATCTCAATCTTATAAGTAAATTCTCCATGATGTCATAACTCAGAGTTCCTTTTGTCGCTTCTTTTTATGGTGTAAGAAGTGGCTTCTAGTCTACACAAAAAGTGTTCGTAAGTACTTGGTACATTGGGGATGCCAAAAAAATGGTAACATCCCTTTGTATACTTCATGTAGGCGTATACATGTATGTATATCATACACATATGCAAGAAAAAAAGCTTGCTTAATCTGGCTGCCAAAACATCAGAAGGTGGTCTCAAAAATTCAAAAATACCAGTCTTGGTCCTTCTTAGGCAACCGGGGAAAAAATTTTTCTATGCGAGGCCAGCGCTGACTAGGTAAAAAGTCTCTCTTTGCCTGACATGAAGAAAAAAGAAGCTGCAGTTTCTTTGAAGCAATCCCCTTCTTCAAGTATCACGGTCGCAATTTTGCTTGACTTTTGGGAGAGTTGCTTCCTGACTTGAATCAAAGCGTCTTAATTTGTTTTCCTTTAATTAACGATTTCCTGATTTCTGTTACTAAAGCTAATGAGTTAACATACTACTTCCTTTTTCTTCATAACAGACATC
>NC_051424.1:16384561-16389561 GCF_015228065.2 Penaeus monodon
TAATATAATAATATATACACACACACCCCACACCACACACCCCACACACACACACACACACACACACACACACACACACACAAACACACCACATGTACATATGTAAAACACCCCAACACACCACACACATCAGATATATTAAATTTTATAATTTTTTTATAATATATAATATATATATACACAACCACCCCCACACACACGCAACACAACAAAAAAACCAAACACACAAAAAACACACAATACCAAAACACACACCACACACACACACACCACACAAAACCACACACACCACACACACACACACCAAACACTTTTATTTTAATATATTATATATTTAAAATTATATATAATAATATATATAAAAATATGCATACAAACAACACACAACACATATTATTTTTAAAATTTGTAGCATATTTACAATATTGTATCATAATATAATTATATATATATATATATTATATTATAATATTATATATATATATATATATATATATATCAATCACAAACAAAACACACATCAATATATATATATATATAAAAATTATATTTTATATATATATATAATATAAATTATATACAGAAACATATTATATATATATATTATATTATAATATATATATTTATATTAATATATAATATATATATAAAACTTCCCCAAAAACCACACACACATACACATACAGATATATATATTTTATATATAAATAATATAATTATTTAAATTATATTTATATATATTAAAATTATAGAAAAATAAATATATATATTTTATATATTATATATGCGTATGAACACACACCACACATGCATATTTAAATTATATATTTTAAAATATATATATAATTATATATTAATATATAAAATTATATATATATAAAATATATATTATTATTATATAATATATATATATATGTGGTGGTGTTTGGGGTTGTGTGTTGGGTGTGTGTGTGTGGTGTGGTGTGGTTGTGGTTGTGTGTGTGAGTGGGTGTGGTGTGTGTGGGGTGGTTATGGGGTTTGTGTGTGTGGGGGAAATTATATTGTGTGTATCTATCGTTAATAACATACATACACACCCCACACACCACCATACACACACAACACACACCACACACACACACACAACCCCAAAACACACACCACACATAATATATATATAAAATAAATATAAAATATATTAAATAATATATAATTTATATATTATAATATAATAATATATAATATTTTATATGTAAAGACACACACACACCACCACACACCACCACACACACACAACACACAACACCACACACCCCACAGACACGCCCCACTTTGATCTATCATCTATTTATCTACTACTATCTCTAAACATATGCATAATAAAACACAGAAAACTTTATATAATAATATATTTTGTATATATATTATATATTTAAAATTATTATATAAAACACAAAACACAGACATATGTACATATATAATATATAATATTTTATATATTATAATAATATTAATATATATATATATTATTAAAATATATAAAAATTTTATAAATATTATATAATAAAATATATATTATGAATAAAATAATATATATTAATATATTATATATATATAATTATATATATATTTATATTTATATGGTTTCTATTTATATGTTTATCGATCTACTATCTCTATATATATTATACATACCACAGAATGCACCCCACACACCAAACACACACACACACCACACACAAAAACCACACACACACCACAACACAAAACCCCTTAAAAACTAGATAATAAAATAAAAATATAGTAGTAGAATTATTGCATGTATACCATAATTGGGTAAAGTTTGATTTTGTGTTAATGTGGTTATGTGTTTGAAGGGTTTTCTAAAAATTTTAAGCGACAGAAGGAAAGAGAAATGCTGAAGTAAAAAAGCGAAGTCCGAGGGAAAGACGGGGAAAGGACGAGGGGGAACGAGGGCATCAGGGGAGAAGGGAGGCGAGCCTCGGAGATCAGCAGGTTTTTGCGCAGCCGGTTTGTCAAGTCTCTGTTATCCACGTCGGGGGGGGGGGGGGGGGAGCCGTTGGCACACAGAAAACCCAAAGAGCCCAAAAATCTCTGGGGCTCATCGGGGATCTAAAAGGGTATGAGAAAACAGAAACAAAAAATATCTTGATATCAAAGAAAAAAATGTATAGATGCCCCCGGGGGAGTTTTGGGGGCGAGCAAAGGGGGGTTTCGGGGGCGATAAAAGAAAGTTTAGTAAATGAAAGGGAACTGTACCATATTTCCTTTTAAAAAGCTTGTACCCTTTGTCGTGTACTCCCGTACGCCCTCCCTGTTTGGCAAAATGATCCACTTAAGTTGCGAGAAACCGGTGCGCGGCGGTATGGTAATTTCTATTTCTTTTCGAGCTCAGCCAAGTCTAGACACCTATTAATATGTGGAAAAATTATTGTCCAATGTTTTATCATAATCATCATTAAAAATTTTGAATCCCAAAAATTTAAACATGGTTACCTCTTTATGGTGAATCTAACTGATTTTTCCCGTTTACGATGGACCAGCTGTTCAAATACCCTCCCTAACACACCCTTCATACAAACCGGCCATGGGCATCGTGTGCAGAAAAAAGGAGGGGAAATCCCCTTTGTGTTATCCTATGCTTTTAACACATCATACGAGTTATGTGTATAATGCCTCTTACACATTTTTAAAAGGAATACAAATTACATACAATATTGTATAAAATATATATATATATATATATATATATATATATTATATATATATAATATAATTTGTATAAAATATTAAAACATATATGGAATAATATATAATAATATATATATATTATTATATAAAATATATATATATATATTATTAATATATGTATATATGTATATACACTATATAGGAAATATATTATATATATAATAATAATATATATATAATATATATTTATATTCATTTATATATACTAAATACACACACACACACACCACACACACACCCAAAACACAAAAACACCAACCCTACATATATCTATTATCCAAAATATATAATAATATATATATTTAATAATATAATATAAAAATTTAAAAAATTAAAAAAATTTTTTTATATATACACACCCACACACACTAACCCCACAAAAATATATATATAATATTATATATATATTTTATTATATATTTTATATATATATTTTTATATAAAATTTTTTATTTTAAAATACTAATATACATTATATATATATATATTATTAATTATTAAATTATATAATATTATTACAATGTAAATTTTCATATATTACTTTTTATATAATAAATTTTATATTTTATATATAATATATTATATATAATTAAAATATAATTATATATATATTTATATATTATATAAAAATATTATATATATATAATATATAATATATATAATATGTTGTATGATAATTGGGGGTGTATATGAACACACACACAAAAAAAACACACCCCACACCCCCACACCACACACACAAAACACACACACACAAACACACACAACGCACACAAAACACACAACACACACACACCACAACACACACACAAAACACACACAAAAAACACACCCCACAACACACCACAAACACCCACCACCACACACACAACACACACCACACACACATATATATTATATATAAATTTTATATTATATATATTATATAATTGTTTTAAAAATGTGTGTGTGTGTGTGTGTGTGGTGGTGTGTTGGGGTGTGTGGGTGGTGTGTGGTGTGTGTGTGGTGGTGTGTGTGTGTGTGTTTTGTGTGTGTATTACACACAACAACACACCCCACCAACACCCCACACACCAACACCACACACACCAAAACACACACAATAATATATATATATATAATATTATATTATAATATATTATATATAATATATAATTTTGTGTGTGGTGTGTGCGTGTGTTGTGTGTGTGTTTTTTGTATGTGTGGTGTGTGTGTGTGTGTGGTGGGGTGTGTGATTGTGTTAGGGTTTTGTGTGTTGTTGTGTGGTTTTGTGTGTGGTGTGTGTGTGGTGTTGTGTGTGTGTGTGTGTGTGTGTTTGTGGGGGTGTGGTGCGTGGGTGCGTGTGGTGTGTACATGTTTTTACGGGTTTGTCTTTTTTTCTCTCTCTCTCTCTTCTCTAATATATTATATATATTATATATATATAATTAATATATATATATATATTTATTATATTATATATATTATTATATATATATATATATATTACACATATATAGCAGACATCTAATATCTATATCTAAACCATCTATCAGTGTATTATCTATCTTCAGTCAATTTTCTATGCGTGTATATAATATATAATAATTATATATATATATAATATATATATATATATAATATAATAATTTATTATATATATATATATCATATAATTTTAAAAGATAGATACATAAATAAAAAGATTATATATATTAATTCTACATCGTCTTTTTACTATCTATTATCTATTATCTATATTTAAAAATATATGTTGTCTATAATACATATATATATATATATAATATAAATAATATATATATATATATATTATTATTATTTTAAGTCTTATAGTAATGCATAATATATATATATATAATATAATATAATAATATTATTAAAAAATATTAAAAATTATATATGTATGTGGATATTATTATATATATATAATATATATTATATTTTATATATATATTTATTAATTATATAATACACACACAACCCCACACACACAAGCACACGCACACACCACACACACACACACACACACATATGTGTATATAATATTATTATATAATATATATAATATATTTTAATTATAATTATATGCATAATCCCATATCTAAATTTCTATATCTACTACTTCTTCTATCTATCTATCTATCATCTATCTATATTAAAATGTATAATAATAAATATGTGTGTGTGTTTGTGTGTGTTTTTGTGGTGTGTCGTTTGTACGGGGTTTTCATAGCCACACACCACCACGC
>NC_051424.1:16394561-16396672 GCF_015228065.2 Penaeus monodon
TATATATAGATGGATAGATAGATAGATAGATAGATAGATAGATAGATAGACAGATAGATAGACAGATAGATAGACAGAGAAAGAGAAAGAAAGTTGGGAGAGGAGAGGAGAGATATAGAAATAGAGAGAGAGAAACACGGGGACTATCAGCCTTCGAATGGCCACTGGGTGTCAGCAAGCAGGCTGACCAAGACCCTTGCTCAACCTTCAGTCCCGAACTCACTTTGAGAACCTCCGCCACACTATGCACGAGTCTGTGTCGTCGTAGCTCATGCCGTTTTTCGCCTTTTCGTCGCACACTTGCTTCTCCAGGTCGGCGTAGAACCACAACAGCTGGTTCATTCCTGGAAGAGGGCGGGAAGTGAGAACAGAACAACGGTTCGGAGGGAAATGGAGGTGGCCGGATCGGGGCTAAGAAGGAGAGGATTTGCAGGGGCTCTGATTGGTAGATATATAATCAAAATTGTATGTAATAGCTGTAGAAGCAGTTAGTTTACGTTATTATGTTATTCAATGTTCGAGTGAAACCGTTTTTCTTATTCTTATCTGCAGTATTATATGATCATTATTATTTAGAACAGATCAACTTCTTATGGTTATCGCAATATATTGTATAATATTCATACGTTCCCTCCCCCCTCAGTGCCCCTCTTAAAGACCGCACTCACCGCAGGAGAAGGCAAACAGCGTGAGGAGGTAGAGGAAGATGAACTTGAGGATGTCCACGACCATCCTCGAGAGTGACACCTGCAGGGGCCCCAAGTATGGGTTGACGCTGAAGATGTACACCAGCTTGAGCGAGCTGTGAAGGGTAGGAGGAGGCTCAGGTACGCTGGGTCTAAGTACATGCTCTGTCGGAATCTTTAGCTACGCTGCCTGGAATTTTGGTTTTAGATTTTTCAGCAGACTTATGTTAGCTTTACAAAAAAAATCCAGAGGTGTATGTAGGTTTCACAGAAACAACTCTATAACAAACCGCCTGAAAAGAAGAAATATTAATCTAGAAAGGGCCTTCACAAAAAAAGAAAAAAAAAACAACAACTTAGAAATCGGAATCCTAGAATCCCTACCTGAAGATGTTAGCCGCGGCGAAGAGGCCTTCGGCAATGAGCATGGGGTCCCACGTGTCCCACTCCTTCCGGGGTAGGTTCTCCGTGCCCGTGTTGTCTCGCACCTCCCGCTGTACCTGGGGGTCAGCCACAAGATCATCAAGGGGGCAGAGGGCGGAGGTAGGTGGCGGGGGGTGAAAACCTCGGCGTCAGAGAAGGAGGAGAGAGGGGAGGGGAGGGGAGGAGGAGTTTGTGTCGTAGATTGATAAAGGGAAACGGACAGAAAGCAGAGGGAAGAAATCGGGGCAAATGTGAAAGAACAGCAGTAATCAGAATTATCAATAGCACACTATTATTATCATTATTGTTATTACTGTTATTTCTATTATTGTCATTATTATCATTGTTATTAATTTCCTTATCATTATCATTATTGCTATTATTGGTATAAAAATATTTGATATCATTACTATTATCATTGTTAGAACTTTACTATTGTTATCATTATTAGCATTCCTGTTAGTATTATCATGATGATAACTATGATTTCCATTAATATTATAATAATTGTTATTATCATAACAGTTATAAGTATTATTATTATTATATTATTATTATTATTATTATTGTTATTATTATTATTATTATTATTATTATTATTATTATTATTACTATTACCATTATTTATTAATATTATCATAATTATTATCAATTATATTATTATTATATTATTATTATTATTATTATTTTTATTATTATCATTATGATTATTCATTACAATAACGATTATAATGATAATAATATATAATAATGATAATAATCATAGTATAATAATAGTAATAATAATAATATAATAATAATAACAATAATAATAAATAATAACGTATAAAATCATTATAATAAAGATAATAATAATAATAATAATAATAATAATAATAATAATAATAATAATAATAATAATAACATAATAATAATAATAATAATAATAATTATATTATTATTATTATTATTATTAATTATATTATTATTAATTATTTTAATATTATATTATTTTATTATTAT
>NC_051424.1:16414272-16416772 GCF_015228065.2 Penaeus monodon
TATAGTGTATATATATACTATATAATAATATAATATATAATATATATAATACATAATATATCACACACACACACACACACTACACACACACAGACATATATATCATATTATAATATATATATTATATATAATATATATATATTATTATATATATCTATATATATATATATATATAAATATAATACATACAATACTATATATTATCATATATATATATATTACTATATTATAGATATACTATAATATATATATATATATTATATATAGAATGGTTTAAAAACACTCTTCCGTGATGATTCCTATGGTTAGAAAAACCTACAATGCAAAAACTAGATTATTGAAAACGAGACTACAGTTTCAAAATCAATCTGGAATTAAATCTCAGATCTGAAGAGATAATCGGAGTGGACGGGGGATAAAAGATAACGAGAGGCAACGGAGAGAGAGTGGTAACACGGGTTAGGGGAGGATGACGGAGGAAGGCAATGGGAGGTCAAGTCAGGTCGGAGGATCGGTGCGAAATATGCACAGGGTGCTCCTTAGGCGATGGTGGAATGTAGTAACCAATGCGTTCACGGGAGCGCTGGTCATAGGTGACATGGTCAGAAACGTCATCCACAGGTCCTGGGCCTCTGCAGGGGCAGTAGGCACGGTCGAGGACCACCACGATTTGCCTTGTAGAAAGGTTAAAATGGTAGACATTCCTCCCTGTATACACTTTGAAGGGCCTCACCGGTAACGCCTGGGAAAGGATAGGGTTAGGATGAAGGAAAGATTCGAGGGCCGGAATGAAAGCACCACGAAGGAGAGAGAAATCAGGCAAAGGAGTTCCTGTGAGGAAGAGAGAAGCAGCCTGTTTTTCCGGAGGCCGACGAATCTTACCAGAGGTTTAAGGTCATCAACCCTCGACTCCCTTATTATATATGGGCTTCTAAAACAATAAGCCGACCGTGCCTCTTCGCACCAATCACTATCTTCTGAGGGAGTCAGCAGAGCTTGGATGTTGACTCCATTGTCTAACTAAGTCATGCTTGATGACGTCCTTGCTTCTTCAGAGGAGGCTCCAGCAGAGGATCCTGTTCTTCCCTCTGACCACCGACGGTTCTTCCTCCAGCTGATTCGTTCCTGTGTTGTGGAGTTTAATTTCCTTTTCCTTTTGAGGGTCGTCGCTTACTCTCAGGCGTTCCGGTGGGTTGCCATGGGATCTCACCTCTTGCAGTCCTTGGAAAAATTTGTACAGGGGAATCTTCGAGGCTGAGCGTCTCCTTCATCTCCTTCGTCCGTCGGTTTTTGTCCTGACGGTATGTCGACGACCGTCTCTTGCTCTCTGGCCTCATGATCAAGTCCATGTCTCGGATTTCTACTGACGCAGCTGAAACTCCTCATTCCACCCGTTTTCAAGGTGGAATGGGAGGATGACAACAGGCTCCTTTCTTGGACACCCTTGTTCATCGACTCTGCTGAACACTTCTCCTTCTCCATATACAGGGAGGCTTATGCATAGTAGTATGTACCTACACTTCTTCTCATTACCATCCTCTCCATGTAAAGAGGAGGTGTGCGCCCAACTCGCTGTATAACTCCGCATCTGTGACCCCCCATACCTGGAGGAGATGATCGACCTTCCGGTGTCTACTCGCTCTCGAAACTGGGTACCCCGTCATTGTTCTCGACGTCGCCTGTTATCCATGGCACGGCCGTACCTTCTACCACGACTCCTCTCCTAAAGAGACTCATCACCATTGCCCGTCCCAGACTGCCCTACACTGAGGAACTACTCTCTCCGTCGCCCTCTCACCCTGTTAGCAGGTGAACATTCTCCATTGCAACCTGGTCAATACTAGTCCTTCGTACCCGAAGGTGGGCACCTATACCATGCCTTATGCCTCCTGTGGCTAAGCAATACTTGGTGAGACAAGCGTCTTTCCTTCGCTGATGTCCTGCCCGCAGACTGGTACAATACTCTTTAATAAAGATGCTGCCCAATTCAACGTGAACAGTGGCTTTTCGCCTGCCGATAGTCATCTCGCTTCCCACATCCTGCGCCTTCTCACTTATTGCCGGACACCCTCGCATAGTTCCGCCCGATCCTCCGATCTGACTGGACCTCCCTGTGCCTTCCTTCGTCTATCCTCACATACCCGTGGGTTACCGCGTGCCCTCGTTTACTCTCTTGTATACCCCCTCACTCCCTTTTGCTCAAGCCTCCGGGCTAGTACAGTTGGTATCGTGTCGGCCTTCTCATCCGAGGGGGCGGAGTTCGCGCCGCCCAGGGCGCGAGAAGTTGCAACTGTTCGCATGGAAAAGGTAATGTGTGGCTGGCCACCACACGTGAGACGAGTCGGCATCAGTCGGACCAAGGCCGGGCTCCCTCATGGTATAGCCCGGGCGAGGTGTCGCATATCGGACTAAAATCAGGTGGATTTCGAAATGTAGTGTCATGTTCAAAAAAACTAGTTTGGTTGTGGGTTTTTCTATCATATATATAGATATAGCATTA
>NC_051424.1:16421772-16426772 GCF_015228065.2 Penaeus monodon
TAAAAAAAAAAAAAAACGCATCCCCTAATCTTCTGGATTTATTAGGGAAATATTTCCACTTCTTTTTTTTTAAAGTTCCATTTTTTATTTGCATATTGTATTGCCAATTCCTTTAGGTTTTCCTTAGCAAAAAAATTTTTTGGACATTTTTTTAGTTTTTTTTTTTTCTTTAATAAAAGGGCTTCATCGGACATTCCTTGATAATTTTTCCCTCGATGGCGCCTTATTTATTTATATTAAAAAAACTCTCCCTGCCTTTTTTTTTTATGCTATAAGGAAAAGGGGGGCCTCATTTTTTCTCTTTTGGAAAACCTTTAATCTTGCCTGTTTGTCCTTTCTTGCGGCTCGAATTCACCACGTTCCGCAGAAAAAATTTCCAATTGTTTTTTTTTTTCTTTCTGCTTCTTGTTTTCTGTTGGGAAAAAAAAAACTGATGCGAAAAAAAACGTTTGGAGTCATTAATTCATAAATATAATATTTCATGAATGGAGAAAAGTAAGCTCGTTGTGATTTTTTTTTTTTTGAGGTTTAAACCCACCTGCGTCATGTGGGGGTTGTGTTGGCCTAACACACACCACGCCAACACACAAACCAACCACACCAACCAACCCCCACACAACACCACACCCACCACCACCCACAAATTATAATATATATTATTATATAATAATATTATTTATATATATATATAATATATAAATATTTTTAATTAATTAATATTATTTATATTATTTATATATAATATATTTATAATATATACTATATATAATATATTAATGTGTGTGTTATATTATATTATAATTATATATTATATATATATATTAATAATTATATATATAATATTATTTATTTAATTTGGTTGTGTGTGTGTGGGGGGGTGTTGGTGTGTGGTGGTGTTGTTGTGTTTGTGTGTTTTGGGTGGTTGGTTTGTTGGTGTGGTTTTTGTGTTTTTATGTGTTTTTTTTTTTTAGATGGATGGAAAAAAGCAACAAGTGGTGTATATTCTGAAAAGCCTATGAAATATAAAAAACTAGGGAAGGGCCCCACCTCTAAGCAGTGTTTGGGCGCGGGGAAAAAGAAGGGCAATGCGAAGGAATTTTACAGGTCCTCAGTTTAGAAGGGGAGTTACAGTAAAGGAAATCAAAAAAACGGGCTGGTCAAAAAACTGTCCAAAAGTCTTTTTATTCACTGTTCTTGCATAAAAATTCGATTTATTCGCAACAGGTTAACCTAGGGCCCCAACTAGGAAAAAAAAGTAATTGATAAAATGGTCCCAGAAACAATGATTATTTCATAGGACGGGAAAGGCGGCCAATTGAAAGGCATAAAACCTTAAGTAAAAAAAAAAATGGATTTTCCAAGTATTGAGAAGCATTACCGTAGACGATTTATTTTTTGTAGGGAAAATACAAGTACATTTGGGTTTTTCCCATCCTTGGAAATGAAGGCTCAATTTACTGGACCCCCCCCCCCCCTTTCCCCTAGGGGATAATTCATGCGGGGTTTTACCACTTTGTTGTTGTGGTAAAAAAAAAAAGCCCATATACCTGTTTTATGGCCTAATCAAGTTTTCGGTTTTTCTATTAATATTTCCTCAGGGCCTATGCTAGGCATTTTTTTATAAATTTGTTTTCAAGGGAAATGACCAATTTTCAAATTGGCGATTTCCCCTGGCGGCTTTCACAAAACCGAGCTGGAGAAGATATTTTTTCTCTTCCCTCTAAAGTACTTTTTTGTTTTTCACAGGGAAATAATTCCAAGAGAGTTTTTTAACAAAGAAACTTGTTTTTCAATTAATTGCGCGAGCGTTTGGGCACTTACGTGGTTGGCGGTTTGTTTTCAATGTGTTGGGTGTGGTGTTGGAGGTGGTGGTGGTTGTTGTTGGTGTTTGTGGTGTGTATTGTGTTGTGTTGTGTGTTTGTGTTGGTTGTGTGTGTGTTGATGGGTTGGTGTTGGTGGTGTTGGGTGTTGGAAAGTTTTTTAATTGGTCCTTTATTTTCCTTGCCCCCTTTTTTTTTTTTCCCAAAACCCCCAATGTGCTATTTAAAAATTTTGTGGCATTTTTTTTTTTTAATATTTAAATAATTTTTTAATTTAATTATTTAAATATTATTATTATTTTAAAATATTAAAATATTTTTTAAAAACATAAAAAAATTGTTTTGGGTTTTTGGGGTTTTTGTTGTTTGTGTTGGTTGGGGTGGTGTTTTTGGGTTGTTGTGGTTGTGGTTTGTTTTTGGGCCGCCGGCGGGGGGGCGCGGCGTTGGTTTGTGTGTGGTGTGTTTGGGGGGGTTGTGTTGGGTTGGGGGTTTTTTGGGTGTGGGGTGTTTTTGTTTTATAATTTATTTTAAAATTTTATTTTTTATATAAAATAATTTTTATAATTTTTATAATTTATAAAATTTTTATTTATTATATTAGCTAACAGAAATCCGTTGAGGGGATCTTGGGGTTTTAGGGGTTTTTTTTCCCCTTTCTCTTGGGGGGGGGGGACCCCCAAATAAAGAGCGGCCCTTTTTTTTTTTCCCCCTTTGAGGGGTTTTTGGGCAAAGGGGGGGGGATCGTTTTTAATTTTTTTTCTTTTGGGCACCCAAAAATTTTCTCTTTCTTCCATTCAGGTAAAATTTTTTGGGGGTTTTTACCAAAAAAAAAAATTTCCCCCGTGAAAATCAAAAAACCCCCCGGATCCGGGAAAAAACCCCCCCCCCCCACCTAAAAAAAACAGGCCAAAAAACTGAGCCCCGGGGGGCAAAAAAAAACCCATAACCCCCTTTCTTATTACAAAAAAAACCCCCTAACCAGTTTTCGTTGTTATCTCCATAAAAAAAGGGGCTTTTTTTTGCCTGGGGGGTTTTAAGGTTGGGGGAAACATGGAAAAATAGGTTGCAAAAAAAAGGGGAAAAAAAAAGGGAAAATTTTTTTCCCCAAAAATTTTTTTAACATTTCTTTTAAAAAAAGGGTTTTTTTGGGGGGATTAAATTCCCAAAAAAAAAAAAAAAAAAAAAAAAAAAAACTAAAAAAAAAAACGGGAAAAAAAAACAAATGGGGGCAAAAAATTTTTAAAAAAAAACATTGTAAAAAAAAAAAAAAAAAAACCAAGTTTATCCCTAAAAAAAAGAAAAAAAAAGAAAAAACCCCAAAAAAAAAAAACAAAAAATTTTGGGGTTTGGGGGAAAAAAAAAAAAAAAAAGGGGGCCCAAAATTTGGGGAAAAAAATTTTTACAAAACCAAAAAAAAAAAAAATTTATTTCTAAATTAAAAACCAAGTTCCTTTCCCAAACCCCTTTTTAAAAAGGGCTTCCATTCTTTAGGGAAATAATCAAAAAAAGAAAAAGAAATTTTTAAAAAAATCTAAAATGCTGATGTTTCCATTAAAAAAATTTAAGTTTTGGAAGATGGGCTTTTGAAGTTTTAAGGAAAAATTGAGGAAAAAAAACCAACGAATCCCTTTCCCCCCACTTACGGTAAAAAAATCTATATTTTCTCCCTTGAAATTCTGAGGGAATAAGGGGGGGGAAAAAAAAAAAAACATTTCCGCCGTTTAAAAAAAAGGGCTGAACCGGAAAAAATTTTTCATTAAAATTTTCCAATTTTTTCAAGGGAAAAGGGTTAAAAAAACAAAAAAAAATGATAGTACCCGGGGGAACTAATGGGTTTTCCCTTTGGGGAAATAAATTTAAACTAAAATTTCCAAAAAAAAAAAAAAAAAAAAAACCCAAGAAAAAAAAAAAAAGCACCAAAAACGATAAGTAGGAAAATTATTAAATCTGACTTTGTATTAAAAAAAACCCTTGGGGAAACCCTATTAATGGGAGGATGGGAAAAAAAAAAAAAAACCCAGGCTTTTTATTCCCCTCCTGTCGGGGTTTAAAAAACCCCACCGTTTTTACCTAGGGGGAACGTTGGAAATTAACCCATTAAAAATTATTTTTCTAACCCCAGGCTTAAAAATTGGGGGACTTTTTCGCGAAAGGTTTTTTACCTTCTTGAGCCCCAACCTTTTTTTACCACTTAAAACTTTGGTTTACTGGGGGACCCTTCTATATTTACAAAAAAAAAAAATTTTCTTTAATTTTTTCCAAATTGGGGATTGCTTTTTTAACTTCCCTTTTTTTTTCCTTTATTTTTTTTTTTTTTCATAGATTTTTTTTAAATAGGATTCTGGTCTCTAGGGGCCCCCCAAAAGAAGGGTTGTTTAGAAACCACCCAAAAAAAAATTTTGCTTGTTCTAGCCCCGGTTTTTACCAAAAAAAATTTAATCTCAAAATTTGAAAAAAAAAATTTGGGGTGAAAATAAGCTTTTTAAAAGGGGTTTCGCTTTTGTTTTGGTTTTTTTTTTTTCTTTTTCAAAAATTTAATTTTTTCATTTCCAAAAAAAAAATCTAAAAAATTCCCAAAAAAAACGGGCAGGGGAAAAAACAAAATTGGGTTTTTTAAGGGTCGCCCCTTGTGGGGTTCCCTTTTTTTTTAAAATTTTGTTAATGGTAACGAAAGGTTTTGGAAAGTTTTTTTAAAACGTTGGTTAAAAGGGGAACCCTTTGGGGGATGAGTAAAAAACCGGATGGATTTTTACGCTGAAGATTGTTCCCCAAATGGCATTTGGAGTACCAAAAAAAAACCTTTTCTATAATGAAAGATTAAAAAAAAACCCCAGGGAAACTTGTATTTTTTAAACTCCGCCAAGGGTTGTTTCCCAATAAAAATTAAAAAAAAAAAAAAAAAAAAAAATTCCATTAAAGGAATTGTAAAAAAAAAACCCCAACAATCGAGGGGCCCTTGGGGCCCCATCGAAAAAAGTTAAAAAAAGCGGATTTTTAAAAAAACGAATTTTTTCTCCGGGAAAGAAAAAGGGGTTTTTAAATTTTTTCCCAACGTGTTCAAAATTATGCAAAAAAACAACTTTTCTTTATTTTCTTACGAGGTTTAAGGGCCTCCCCCCACGGGACCCCAGGGGGAAAATTTTTCGTTCCGCTTTTTCCCCCCGCAGGCCTCATTTAGGG
>NC_051424.1:16465723-16468223 GCF_015228065.2 Penaeus monodon
AATTGTAATATAAATGTAGATATTAAATATATAACAATATATGGATATATATGTCATATATATACACAATATGTATTTATGTACATATATATATATATATATATATAATATATATATAGATATATATATATATATATATATATATAAAAGAGTGAGGAGAGATAGTGTCTTCTGTCAAAGTCTCTCTGTCTCTTTCCTCTCTCTCTGTCTCCACACACACACACACACACACACACACACACACACACACACACACACACACACATACACACATGTGTCTGTAACAGATATATATATATATATATATATATATATATCTATATATAATATATACATATATGAATGAATGTATGTATATAAGTATATATATTATACACACATATATGAATGTGTGTATATAAGTATATATATATATTATATATATATATATATATATTATATATATATATATATTATCTATTATCGATATATATATATAACTATATATATATTAATATATATATAGCATTTATAATTATATTATATATAATCATAAATTACAGATACCATGAATGTACATACACAATACACATGGTCTGTACAGATTTGTATGATATATAATATATAATTATATCTATATATATAATATGATATATAAATATACTTATATACACACATTATATATGTGTATAGATATATGTATGTATAATAAGATAATATATGATACACAACACACACACACACACACACACACACACACAACACACACACACACACACACACACACAACACATGATATATATATAATATATATATAGATAATATATTATATTATATAGATATATATTATATACACAAACACACAAACCACAAGAACACACACACACACACACACAAGCATATATAGAGAGAGATATATATAATAAGATATATATAGATATAGAGATATATATGTGTGTGTGTAGTGTGTGTGGTGTTTGTGTGTGTGTGTGTGTGTGGTGTGTGTGTGTGTGTGTGTGTGTGTGTGTATAATATTACACACACACACACGACACAAAAACACACACCACACTCACACACACAACACACACACACACAACACAACACACACACATATATTAATATATATATATATATATATATATATATAGAATATAATATATCATATTATATTATATATATATATATACATATATACACACACAACACACACACACACACACCACACACACACACAACACACACACAGATATATATTTATATATATCTATATAATATATATATATATGTGTGTGTGTGGGTGTTGTGTGTGGTGTGTGTGGTGTGTGTGTGTGTGTGTGTGTCTGCTATTCGTGTGTGGGTGGTTGTGTGGGGTTTGTGAATGTGTGTGTATGTGTGTGTGGAGTGTATACATATTATATGTATAATATATATATATATATTACTATATATATAGATATATATACATATATATATATAATATATATAACACATATATATATGTATATATATATATTATAATATATATTAAATATATATATATTTAATATATATATATATAAAGTAAATAGCAAACACACAAACACGTGTGTGTGTATCTTGTGTGTGTCGGTGTGTGTGGCGGATGCATGATGAATCCTACAAAGAGTATGGTTCGGTGGTTGTAGGGTGTAAAGCAGATAAAAAGATGTCTTAAACCTTTTTGCATATATGGGTGGAGTAGGGCTGTCCGAGGAGCGAGGTGTTGCCCCTTTGGGTCCCCATGGGAGTCTGCCTATATCTCCTTGTTTTCAAAAAGGTGGGTATAAATAGTGTTAAACATGACAATCGATGGCGAAGAAAGGTACGACAAGCATAGTTTCTACAAAAGGGGAAATACAACACAACATTGGAATATCTAGGTGGCAACGAGAGAGAAAAACGGGTTAAAAAAGGGACATGCTTACATGTATGTTGCAACTTTGGAATGTTGTGTGGAAAAAAAGAGATGAACTTCAGTAAGCACATCCTATGTATTGGGTGTAAGAAGATGTGACAAAAAAAAGGGTTATAAAAAGTCGAATATATAATAGATATAGTATAGCTGGGTTGTGTTTGTGTGTAGGGTTTTGCACAACCCCCACACACACACACACACCCACAACACACACACACACACACACCAAACCCACAATTATATAATATATAAATAATAATATATAATATAAATATAATTATATATTATGTGTGGGGGGTGTTGGTGTGTGTGTGTGTGGGTGTGTGTGGGGTATAGCACAAAACACACACACACAACACACCACACACACCCACCCCCAAAACCCCCCCAAACCCCACACACACACACACAACAATAATATATTATTATATAATAATAAAATAATATATATATATATATATTATTGTAATTTTTATATTAAAATTTAAATTATAATATATAATATATATATAATTATTTATGTCACACCACACACACACACACACACACACACACACCACAAACACAAAAAACACCCACACCAAA
>NC_051424.1:16473223-16478223 GCF_015228065.2 Penaeus monodon
TATTGCCTTTGTAGTTGCCATTCGCCATTTTGTTGTTGCTCTCAGTGCATTATCATCAGAGTCATTTAAATTTAGCCATGACAGTCCCATCTCTACTTGAGGCATTCGAAATAATCTCATCTTTATTTTCTTGTTGCCTGGGTCCTTTTTTTTTTTTTTGCATACATACAAACATACATATATACATACATACAAATATACATACATACATTTTTTTCAAGTCTTAGAAATAAAACATCAGACGCAAAATTTGCTAATGATGAAAAATGTCCATTGCGCATTTTATCTCAGTGGATGATACGTCGCTCGGGTAGTTAATTAATGAATATGGCACTGTAAGCAGAAAATAACAATGTGACATCAAACACGTTTACGTAAGATACGCCATGAAAAAAAAAAACATTTAAATCACATAAAAGTACAATATAATTAACAGAAAATTCGCATGAAAAGAAACATAATGATCCAAGTCATGCTGTTGCACTGAATAGAATTGATATCAACTGTGTTAACAACACTCTATATATCTTATCTAGCGGTTGGAGGTTGTCCATTAGGCAGGTAACTGTTCAAAAGGATCCGGCTCTGCAATGCTCCGAAATATAGGGAGTAATGTTCGAAGTGATTACATGTGTGTGAGCGATGAGAAAAATATAGAATGACAGGAAGAACGATGGCCAGAGATAGGTAGACAGAGGTTGAGAAATAGAGAAAGGTATATATATATTTGTTTGATTGTTCAACAGCCATATATTCCACTGCAGGATCTAGACCTCTCCCAATTTATTATTGAGAGTTTATTTGGCAGTCTCACACTTGCCTGATTGGATGACTTTCCTATCAACCGCAGTTCAACGCGCTACCACTTATGCCATGGCGGCGATTTCCCCTACGATGCCTGCGGTTGACTTTCCCCTACGACACCTGCGGTTGACTTCTCAAGGCGATATGTCTTTTCTCGCCGTGAGATCGGGCTCGAACCAACAGTCGGAACGTAGGCCTTTTTTACAACTACCGTGGCGGGGAATTGAACTCGGGACCACGAGGGTCGGAAAGTCCAGTGCTCTAACCACTGCACCATCGTAAAAGTTATATATGTGTGTGTGTGTGTGTGTGTGTGTGTGTGTGTGTGTGTGTGTGTGTGTGTGTGTGTGTGTGTGTGTGTGTGTGTGTGTGTGTGTGTGTGTGTGTGTGTGTGTGTGTGTGTGTGTGTGTGTGTGTGTGTGTGTGTGTGTGTGGATAGATAGGTAGATCAATAGATAGACAGGTAGGTAAGTAGATAGATAGATAGGCAGACAATCAAACAGTTGGATAAAGATGGATGGATAGAGATAGATGGATACATATATATACAGAGAGAGAGAGTGAGAGAGAGAGAGAGAGAGAGAGAGAGAGAGAGAGAGAGAGAGAGAGAGAGAGAGAGAGAGAGAGAGAGAGAGAGAGAGAGAGAAGAAGGAAGGAGTGGGAGCCAAGAGGCAGAAAAGCGCCAGAAGAATAACAGTGACAGCCAACAATAACAGGAAGGAGTAATACACAAAAATACAGAGAGAGGAAGTAGAGAGGCAGAAAAGGACGGGGCAAAGGCAGAGAGGAAACAGCAGAGAGAGGGAGGAGTAGAAATGGAGAGGGGAAAATGTGAGGAAAGAGAGAAAGAGGAAGAGAGGTCGAGGTGCAAGAGACAAGGAGATAGATAGATAGATAGATAGATAGAGGAAGAAAGAGAGAGAGAGAGAGTAAGAAAGAAAGAGAAAGAGAGGAGAGAGAGAGAGAAGAGAGAGAGAGAGAGAGAGAGAGAGAGAGAGAGAGAGAGAGAGAGAGAGAGAGAGAGAGAGAGAGAGGAAGAAAGAGAGAGAGCGAGAGAGAGAAAGAGAAAAAAAGGGAGAGGGAGAGAGGGGGAGAGAGGGGAGGGGGGAGAAGAGGAAGAGAGGGGAGAGGAGAGAGGGGAAAGAGGGGGGAAAAGGGGGAGGGGAAGGAAAGAAAGGACGGAAAATTAAGAGGTGGAAAGGAAAAAGAGAAAAAGAAAAAAGAAGAAAAAAGAAAAGAGGGGAAAAAGAGGGAAAAGAGGGGGAGAGCGGAAAAGGAAAGATAAAGGGGGTTGGGGAAAGAGAGGGGGGGTTATGGGGAAAAAAGAGGGAAGAGCAGAAGAGAAGGAGGGGAGGAGAGGAAAAAGGGGGGAAAGAAAGGGGGGGAAAAAAGGGGGGCCCAAAAAAAAAGATTCTGGGGAAAAGTTTGGGGGTAGGGGGGGGTTTTTGGGGGGGGAGGGGGGGCGGGGGGGGGGAAGGGAAAGAGGGGGCACGGGAAAGGGAAAAGGGGTGCGGGGGGAGGGGGAAAAGGGGAGTAAGAGAGGAAGAAAGAAAATTTCCCTTGGGGGGAAAAGGAAGGAAGTGGGAAGAGGGGGGGCCCAGGAGGGAAAACGAAGGCTCGATAATATCCCAGGGAAAGATGGATCTGAGTCTGTCGGGTGATCTTGGGAGATTTTTGTGCAGGCTTGCTTTTTCCTTTTGTGTTGTTTTTTTGTGGTGTGTGTGGGGTATGTTTTTGGTGTGTGTGTGTGTTTGAGAGTGTGTGGGGTTGTGTGTGTGTGTGTGTGTGTGTTTGTTTTGTGTTTTTTGGGTTTTGTTTTTGTGGTGTGGGGTGTGTGAGAAAAGGAAGAGAGAGCAGAGTGTGTGTGTGGGTGTGTGTGTTTTGTGTTGTGTGGGGTTGTGTGTGAGGGGTGTGTTTGTTTTGTGTGTGTTTTGTTTTTTTTGTGTGGTGTTCTTTATGTTTTGCTTTCCCCTTTGGGGCTTTTTTTGTCTGTATTTTTGTGCTTTTCCCGCCCGGACATTCCTTTGTGCGCCAGTTGAATCGAAACAATCATTCAGCGATTAAGGCGGTCGGGCAAGAGAGTGAATCTCGTTAATTTAGAGTTCATAACTTACCGTGACTCATGTTCATTTGTTACTAAATCCTCGGGGCCGCCCCCATAACTCCGCCCCGGGTTTTTCTCAAGCCGCGCCCTTGAAAAAAAAACTTTGAAACAAGGGCCCAACCCCTTTCCTATGGCTTTGGTTGGGTAAAATTTGGGCATCGGGGAGGGGGAGATGGGGGCAAAAATTTTCCTCCTAAACCCTCCATCTCCTCTCCCCATTGCATGCTTTTTACATCATAGAAACCTCCTCTCTCTCTCTCCCCTCTCTCTCTCTCTCTCTCTCTCTCTCTCTCTCTCTCTCTCTCTCTCTCTCTCTCTCTCTCTCTCTTCGTTCTCTCTCTCTCCCCCATCTCCTCTTTTCCTCTCTCCTTCTCTCTTTTCTCTTCTCTCACTCTCTCACTCCTCTAACCCCCCCCCCTTTCTCTCTCTCTCACCACCCACTCTCTCTCCTCTTTTCTCTCTCTCTTCCTTCTCTCTCCCCTCTCTCTCCCCTCTTTTCCCCTCTCTCTCTCCTCTCTCTTTTCCTCTCTCTCACCTCTCTCTCTCCCCCCTTCCCCCCCCCCCCTTTCTCTCCCCTCTCTCTCTCTCTCTCTCTCTTCCTATTTCTTCTCCCCCCCCCCCCACCCCCCCCCCCCTCTCCCCCCCCCTTCCCCTTTCTCTCCCCTTCCCTCTCTCTCTCTCTCCTCTCTCTCTCACTCTCTCTCACTCTCTCTCTCCCCCTCTCTCTCTCTTTCCCTCTCTCCCCCCTCTCTCTCTGTCTCTCTATTTCTCTCCTTCTCTATCTCACTGTCTTTCACTCTCTATTGTCGTTGTCCATAATGGCCAATAAAAGGATGCATTTGAACCACGAACACGAAAAAAAACGGCTATTAAATTGGTCCCGACTAAAGGGCCAAAAATGACATAAATTTTCCCCAATTAATCACTGATCCCCGCCCAAATTTCGAAACCCGTGTCTCTAAATTATTATCGTTGCTATATTATATTATTATTATTATAATAATAATAATAATAATAATAATAATAATAATAATTATTATTATTATTATTACCAATATTATTATTATTATTATTATTGTTATTATTATTATTATTATTATTATTATTATTATTATTATTATTATTATTATTATCATTATTTTTGATGATTATGATGATGATGATAATTATCACCAATATTATCACCGTCATCATCATTACTATTATCATCATTACTCTCAACATTGTTATCCTCATTGTTATCATTATCAAATTTAGTTGCTGTTGTTGTTGCTCTTCCTATGGTTCTACGTCCTGTTATTTCAGCTGCTGCCATTATTGTTATTATATTACAACATGGTGGAGGTCTTCGGAATTACGCGTGGGGAGTTTCCCTACATGTGCACTTTCCACAATGATTTGATTATAGGTTATACGATAGAGAAAGCCTCCCCCTCTTTCTGTCATCCTTTTTTTCCTTGCCCTCCTCTCTGTGTGTCCCTCTTTTCTGTTTCCGTTTCTCTCTTTCTCCGTCTTTCTCTTCTGAGCGTTTATTTGTCTGTCTGTCTGTCTGTCTGCCTGTATATCTGTCTGTCTGTCTGTCTGTCTGTCTCTCTCTCTCTCTCTCTCTCTCTCTCTCTCTCTCAGATGGATAGACAGGGAAAGAGGCAGCTAGTCCGACCGGTGTGAAGTACACAGACGTGCAACTGCAGTGCCAGGGTTCTCAAACTTTTCCTCATTGTGTCCCCCTGAGTTGCATGAGTCTCGGCCACAATTAATGAGGATGTAAGTCCAGATTGGTTTTGTATTCAGTAATTCAATATCGAGTGATATTACAGCGGATATTGTCGAATGGATGAAATTGCTATTACTTTATTGAACAATTAAGCATTAGTATCCCCGGCAATATACAGTCAATCAGGTAAATTGAAAATTTCCTGCCCAGGTATGTCATCTGTTTATTTACACATTAATTTTCTTCCGTATCTACAATAATTCCAATGAATAAATGTGATACTATGGCAAGTTCATGATCCTTCATTACCATTTTAGTACATAGATGAAAAACTTTCAGTCAACCAAATAACGATTTTTTCTCTTCACTTATCTACTT
>NC_051424.1:16514535-16529535 GCF_015228065.2 Penaeus monodon
CACAAACACACACACATACACCCCAAGCACACCACAAAACACACACACAACACACACACACACACAAACACCACCCCACAAACATACACACAAAACACACACAACACACACACACACTCACAAACACACACACACACACACACACACACACAAAACCCCACACACACACACACACAAATATATATATATATATATTATATATATATATATTTTATATATTTTATATATATATATATATATATATATTATATATATATGTGTGTGTGTGTGTGTGTGTGTTGTGTGTGGGGTTGTGTGTGTGTTTTACTTATATTTCTCACTCTCTCTTTGGATCTATATTATCCCTCTCTATGTAATACAATTTTTGCCTTTTATTACGACTACGGTTACGCCATCCCAGCACGCGCAGCGGTAACAACGCCCCTCATCCCCCCCTAATGTCATAAATAAATCAAAAGCCCCCTCCCCCCCTCCCACTTCCCCTCTCCACCCAGGCCAAAGATCTACGGCGGGGGATTCAGTTGGGCGCACGAGGTTTTATGCTCGCCGGCTGTGATGAACGTTTGCTCCTTTTGGATGGGGTGAAGTAGGCTGAAGGTACCGGGGGGGGGGGGGGGATAAAGGTTACACTTATGGAAGGTAGAAGCCTTAGAAGTGAAGGCTGGAGGATGTCCGATGTCTCAGGCTTCAACTTCAACTCTCTCTTTATCTACACCCAACAGTTTTATATGCATGTGTACATGGTTATACAAACAAACACACTCACACACACACATACGCACACACGCACATATACACATATATATGTAGATATGTTTGCGTGTGTGTATGTATAGATAAATATGAATACACACACATACACACACACATACACACGCATATATATTATATAATATATATATATATATATATATATAAAATATATATAATATAATATATATATATAATAAAATATATATATATATATCTTCTTTTAACGGTAGGTTCATGTTTGAGCCGCCGTGGTCACAGCATGATACTTAATTGTAGTTTTCATGTTGTGATGATCTTGGAGTGAGTACGTGGTAGGGTCCCAGTTCCTTTCCACGGAGTGCCGGTGCTACCTTTAAGGTAATCATTCCTTCTACTTATTCGGGCTTGGGACCAGCACTGACTTGGGCTGGCTTGCCCACCCAGTGGCTAGATAGGCCACACACACACATACATGCATATATATATATATATATATATATATATATATATATATATTATATATATCTATTATAATATATATATATATATATATATATATATATTTAACTATCTGTCTATCTATCTCTTCCTCCCCCCTCTCTCTCTTTCTCTCTCTCTCTCTCCTCTCTCCTCTCTCTCTCTCTCTCTTCTCTTTCTCTTTCTCTTTCTCTTTCTCTTCTCTCTCTTCTACTATCTTCTATCTATCTATCTATCTATCTATCTCTCTATCTATATATATATATATATATATATATATATATATATATATATATATACATATATACACACACACTCATGTCCTAGATAGGAAAAAGTTTATTTACCACCCTGGCTTTCTGCTCAGGCGTGGGCAATCCTTATTATAGTTATATATATATATATTCGAAATAGTACATTAGTTTTTGACTACTGTAATTGTACATGGTAATATAGAAATTTAAAATCATACATAATACAGAAAATATTACTCGACATGCTTTTGCCACTGTGTTTACATAACACTTATTTGTTTACGGAAGTTTTACAGAGTAAATTTAGGATATAGTACGAGTATTTCTTCCAATGTATCAGATGAAATGAAATATTCACATAGTTCTTTATACCTCATGTTAGGTGGTCTGAAAGGCTGCTTCACATGATATTCCGAGATATAGTGCTCAAGCGTTCGCTTGTTTTCTTCGTTACACAGTCTACATCTAGATTCATCTGCACTTCTTGCACCACGCAACTGCACGGTACAATGTACATTCTATAACCTAAACGTAAATATGGCAATAACCACGTCACATTGCCTGGTTTGATTTCGGGGCCACCCACATCTTCCATACCATCGAGTATTCGTCAGATCTACTAGTTCTTCCTTATGAGAATTTTTTTTATATATATGCAACCCTAGCAAGAGCCATCCCAAGATCTGTGTTCACAGTTTCTTTGCTGCACGCTTCCTTAGCCAATTTGTCTACGTACTCGTGCTTGCATATACCAACATGAGATGGTATCCATATAAATTGAATCTTGAAATTGTGTCTAACTGCATAAGTTACATTACGCTTAATGAAACTCACAATTTCCTCATCGCCACCTGCTTTGAAAGAATTTGGAGCACTTTGAGAATCACAGAGAAATACTCAGAGCCCCGAGAAATTAACGTTGCGAGGAGTATACCTGCCAACTCCGTTGCCAATATTAACTTGATGTTGTGGTAATCCATTTTGTATACAGCGAAAGCAAAACCAGCTTTGTATCCGATGTCCCTATTTTACGTTGCAACACAGTTTTTTTTAAAAAAGCTTTAGTACATTTTTTTTTTTTGGGGAGACATAAGGGCACGATCAAGTTGAGTTTTTCAAGGGTGGAAGGATCGCCCTTTTTTGTTATTTATTAATTGGACACGGGTTTTGTAATGTTCAGGATTTTTGTGTATCAAGGGGCGCGTGTGTGATTAGCACGCTATTGGGGATTTTATGTTGCAGTTGTTTTTTGGAAATCTGAAAGATACAAGGGTTCTCTCTGAGCTCTGCCCCCAATAAATGTCATTCTATGAGAAATGGGGGGTAGGGTTTGTTCTGACCGTGTTATACCTTTCGTTCTCGGGGAGCCGAGGGAAATCTCTAGCTTCTTTTTGCACTACCTCCAAGTATTTATTTCTGTTTCCTTAACTGCAAAAAGGCAGGCATGGTAGCTATAACTGCCTTTTAAAAAACCCCAAGAAAAAACAGTTAGTGAGTTTAACTTAATTCGTTTCTTTCCCGAAAAGAACTTTAAACGATTTCAATCTCCCCCAGAGTTTTTCTTTAGAAAAAGGGATCAGGTCTGATAAAAAATTTCCCCACGGGTATTTATACTTGTGACACATGTCAAGCCCCTGGTCACCAGCGAAAAGTGGGTGGGGTTGAAAAAGGGTTTGGGGCCCGCGGAGATGAAAAAACCCAAATTTCAGAACCTTTTTGTGATTTTTTCGAGAATTATTTGCATCCCCCTTTGTGATGATGCTTGAAAAGCTGGGGTGAGGACATTGAACACATAGGGCTGAGAACTCTCCCTGGGCGCCCCAAGTTCAAAAGATGTGAAGTGGAACTTTCACCCCCCGAACAGGACATTTGAGATCTGTTCAAAAGGGAAAAATTCTAACCCAGTTCAATACTTACCCCGGTCCCAAAAACTTACAAATTTTTTCTAGGAAATTTTTTGTTTGCATTGTAAAATCTGATTAAGGTAAAGAAAAACAGGTACTTCCTGGATTAGGGGTTGAAGAGACCCTACAAAGTAATGTTGTGTGCAGTCCTATAAAATCCGACAGTCTGCGAAATAATTCAATTTTAAAACCGACCTGAGTCTGTTAAAATTATCTTTTCTAGAACTGCTACCAGAGGTTAGTAAATGGTCGTTTTTTATCATATGGGAAATTTCCGTCCTCCTGGGGCCGACGCTTTCCTTTGAACATACATTGTTCTTTCCAACTAAAAGTAATTCAGAAAAAGTTGAAGGGTCGTTATCAGAAATCCAGTCTAATGGCAAATTTAGGGCAATTTTAGACTACAAAGGGGTTCTAAAATTTTTGGGGAAAAAGTGGCTCAATTTGACGTTTAGCCCATGGCAAAGGAGATATCTGCTTGTGCAAGAGGATACGGAACGGGGGTTTTTAGTGGTTTCCCTGAGAGTCGATTATTTTTTTCCGCCCTGCATTGAGGGTTTTGTTAAGGTGGTAGTAATTTTCAAATTTTAGTTAATTTAAATTTAAGTAAGGTTATTTACCCCCCCGGGTTATCTGCTCGGGGGGGCAATCATGATTAAGTTTACATATTGACATGTCAGTAGTCTGTAACTACTTAATTTTAAAAGGTAAAATGGAAATATAAACATAAATCATACAAAAAAATTATTTTTATATGCTTTTCCCACTGTTTTTGAATAAACTTTTTTTTGTACGGTGTTATTACAAGAAAAATTAGGGTATAGACGAGTTTTCTTCCAAGACAGATGAAATAAAATTTTCAATAGTTCTTTATATCTCTTTTAGGTGGTTGAAAGGGTATCAATGAATTCCCGAGTATAGTGCTCACGCTTTCGTTGTTTTTTCGTTCATAGTCTACATTAGTTTTATCTGCATTCTTGCATGGGCAGTGCCAGAATTTCTGAACCTAAAGGATTTGGAAAACCACGGACACTTTTTTGGTTTGATTGGGTGCCCCCATGGGAAGGGTTTGCTTTCTATATGACCTAGTTTTATGGTACAGTTTTCGGGCCTTTGAGTTTTAAACAGATCTATATTTCCCTTATGAGAATTTTTCAATATATGTGAAACCCTTAGCAAGAGGAAATCCCAAAGACATGTTCCTTTACCTTGCTGCGGGCTTTTTTCGCAATTTTACGTGGTCGTGCTTGGTATGAAACTGAGTGGTATCCATAAAATTGAATGTTGAATTAGCTCTTTTGCATGGGGTTAGTTACGTTTAATGTAACCCCAAATTTCCTATCGCCACCTGTTTTGAAAAAATTTTTAGCGTCCGAAGGGCTTTTGAGAATCACAGAAAACTCCCAGACCCAAAAAATTTAAGAATTTGTTGCGAGGAGTATACCTGCCAGCTCCGTTTTTAGTGCTGGGGCCCCGTTTTGTTTTATATTACTTGAGTTGTAATAAGCCATTTTTTTATACAGGCCAAGCCAACCCGCTTTTTTATCCAGATGTACGGATCCGTCGGCCCAACATCATATGATCATGCCCATAGATTCTTTTGGTTCCCTTTTCGTTGTGCGCAATTGTTTCAACACACAGTTATGACCGTTTTTTTTGGAGAATGAAGGGCACGTCAATGTTGAATTCTTCCGTTTAAGGATCGCCTTTTTGGGATTTTACTAATTTTAAACATTTAGTTTTTTAAAGTTATGGAGATTTTTTGTTTCAGAGGGCGCGCGTTTATTGTGTGATTAGTCCGTCTACTTTCGTGATTTTTTGTTGCAGTTTTTTTTGGGAAAACTGAGAGATACGGGGTTCCCACAAAGCTTGACCCCCAAATATGGGGGAATTAATATTCTATCAGGAATGGATGGGAAGTTTTAATTCCACTCATGTTTAATTTTGCTGTTTCGGGGCGCCCAGGAAAAAGAAAACAGTCTAGCGGTAACATTGATGCCCTGTTCTTCCGACAAGAACTTTTAAAGGTTTTAATCTCTCCAGAGTCTTCTTTAGAGAGAGGACCAGGTCTGCATCATTTCGTTCACCTCGAGTATTTTTACTTGTGGCATATGTCAAGTCCCGGTCACCCATGGAAAAGTGGGGGGGGAAACTTTTGGGTTGAGAGCCATTTTTTCTAGCGGAGATGATAATCCCCAAATTTATGAGCCTTTGTTGTGTTTTGCGAGAATTATTTTCTCCCTCTTGTGATGTGCTCTGCACATATGTCATGGTAGATATAAGGGTTACCATCCCCCAAAGGGGATATCTCCCCCAGCTTGTGCATGAGGAAATGAAAAAGCTTGGGCTGAGAATCCCCCCCTGGGCGCCCAAAATTCAAAAAACTGTGAAGTGGAACTTCCCTCCCCTGAACAAGACACTTGCAGATTGTTCGAAAGATACATTTAATCCAGTTTAAATTTTACCCGGAGCCCCAAAGCTTACTAATGTTAAGGATAACTTCCGCTTGCATGTAAAAGCGACTTTAAAGGGCAAGAAAAAAATGTGCTTTCCCTGGTTTTTGTCTGAAAATTACTCCGCAAAGCAAGTTGTGTGTACGTCCCATAGAAATCCGTACAGTCTGTGAGATAATTTACCTTTTAACCCGTACCGAGTGTTTAAAAAATTTTCATTTCTAGAACTTTTCATACCATGAGGGGAGGAAATTGGTGGTATTTTCAGGTTTTTATTTCGGGATGGGATGATTTGGGCGCGTGCCAGGGGGCCCGGAGAATACCTTGGACAACTTAAAACCGTATAGGTGCAAAAAAGGGGGTTTCGGACCGAGCTTAAACGGGGAACACTATAGGTAATCCTCCTCACCCCCCGGGGGGCGCTTTTCTTGATCAATGCATTGTTCAGTTGTTTAATGTTTGGGGAAAATGTCTAATTTTGGACCTCCAGCCATGACTAAGGGTATTGCTTGTGCAAGAGGACTATGGAAATGCGGGGTGTAGTTGGTTTGCCGAAATTCGATTATTTTTTTTTCCCGACCTCCCCCAGAGGTGTTATTGTTAATGCTTTTAGGAAAAGTTTTTAAAATGTATTTCTGAAATGAATTTTTTATTCCCGCAGGTTTTTGTTAGTCTTAAGAAAATTATTAAGGTTTCAGGGTATTATCCTGCTTTAGTATCATAAAGCTCCTGAACTCGCTTTTGTTCCCCTTTAAAAATGTAGGGTCACCCCCCATTAGGTTGTTTGGGCGTTTGTGAGTTGTTTTTCTTGAAGTTTTTTTTGGACAGACCAAGGGGTTTTGAACAGTGACCACTGTTTCATGCAGGAAATTTATCAAAACTGTTATTGAATTTTAACCCGTCTAGATACGTGATTTAAAATGATGCTAAAAGGTAAGGGGGGATGAAATTTTGAGCCTGTTTTTTTGTAGACTAAATTAACAGCATATCTCGTTATATTGCAAAATGGTCATGATTAGCTCTGTTCAAGCATGCTTTGACGTTTCATGCACAAGACCCCTATTACATAATCTAGCCTGCCCCGCACGGAGTTTGCCTGTCTGTATATATACTGTCATAGACTGTTTTTCACAAATGTCGGAACTCTTCGCCCCTTTTCTTGGGATTTATGTGTCCAATGATAATGTCAGCATTAAAAATCCCATGCATATGTGCCCTGATTCTGAAAGTTGGGCAGTGAACGTTGAAAATTCAAACCTTTGGTTTTAAAATTGTACAGAGAAAAAACCCCGAGGCATTCGAATATGTAAAAGTGATATTTACATTATTGTCATTAGATATTTAATTATGTCATTTCGCACCCCAAATTAGCAGTTGGGGGCACGACATAAGTCAATAGGGTGTGGTTGGGCTGGGCATCGCCACTCCGCGGACGATGGGTACAATCGGGGCAGGGGGGCGGTTTGTGGGGGAAATTACGTTGCCAGGCCGTCCACCCTTTCCCCTCCGTCCTAACGCACCCCTTACGATGGTGCGGGGTCCCGTTGCGTTTTCCTTTTCGTAATTCTTGCAGGGTAGCCCTTTTTTGGGAGCTTTGACAGACAGCACAATCGTTTCTTCCCGCAATATTTAGCTCGTGGGTGTCCCCTCCATAAGGCCAAACCTGTTCTTGTATTTCCAAAAATTTGGACCCCGGGGGGGGTGGTTTCCCCCAACTGAGACCTATTAAGGGCTTCCGCCTTTGGGGAAATCCTGGTTAAAAAAACCGGAGGTGCCTTTTTAACCTGGGCCAGGAATTTTTTGGGTTCACCTTTCGTAGGCTTTGTTTTAGAAAAATTCCCTTTCCCCCACCATTAGGTTTCCCGAGGGGCGAGTGGGATTTTCCCTTTCCCTCACCCCTTCTACGGGCTTCTCTGGAGGGGGGCACGGGGGGCCCCTTTATCCCCCCTTTTTTGGATTTTTCCGGGGGCTTTCTCCGGGGTTTTTTAGTTTTGGCTTTTTTGGGGCACGCGATGTGGTCTTACTTTTTTCCTCTGTCTGAACGGTTTTTTAGGGGAAACCCCCCTTTTAAGCCCGGGAAAATTCCCCACAACCGGGTTCCCATTTTTAGGGGGTTTCTAAAAAGGCTGTTTAAACATAAATTTTCCCGAGATAAGGCTCAAGCGTTCGTTGTTTTTTCGTTACCAGTCTACATCTAGTTTTCCTCGCACTTCTTGCACCCCCAAAACTGCACGGTACAATGTACTTTCTGTAACCTAAAAACGAAAATGGCAATAACCACGTCAAAATTCCCGGGTTTTGACTCGGGGCCCCCCAAAATCTTCCGCCCTTCGAGTTTTTGGAAGATCTACTAGTTTTTTCCTTAGAAAAATTTTTTTTATATATATGCCCCCCTAGCAAGAGCCACCCCAAGATCTGTTTTCCCCAGTTTTTTGTTTGTACGCTTCCTTAGCCCAATTTTTTTTACGTACTCTTTCCCTTGGGAATATCCCAACAGGGGAAGAGGGGTTAATCCATAAAAATTTGGGAATTTCTTAAAAATTTGGGTTGCCCCTTACTGAAAAGTTAAAAATTAAAAGTTAAAGGAAACTCAAAAAATTTTCCTCATCGCCACCTGTTTTGAAAGAATTTGGAGCACTTTGAGAATCACAGAGAAATACTCAGAGCCCGAAAAAAATTTAACTTTTGCGAGGAGTATACCTCCCAAACTCCGTTGCCAAATTAACTTTGATTTTTGTGGTAATCCTTTTTTGGGATACAGCGCAAGCACAACCAGCTTTGTATCCGGGATGTACCTACTTTACCTTTTGCAAACACAGTTTTTTAAAAAAAGAATTTTTTTGTACTTTGTTTTTTTGGGGGAGACATTAAGGTGCACGATCAAGTTGATTTTTTTCCTTTTGGGGGAAGGGGATCGACCTTTTTTTTAAATTTTTTTTAAATTTGGGGACACGGAGTTTTGAAATTTTTCAGGGGGTTTTGGGGTTCAGGGGGGCGCGCCGTGTGTGATTAGCACGTTATTTGGGGATTTTATGTTGCGGGTTTTTTTTTGGGAAAATCTGAAAGATACAAGGGTTCCTCTGGCTCGGGCCCCCAATAAATGTCTTTCATGAGAAATGGTGGTAGGGTTTTTTTGGGAATCTGTTCATATCCTTTCTTCTCAGGGAGCCGGGGGAAATCTTATGCTTCATTTTGCACTACCTCCAAGCAAATTTATTTCTGTTTCCTTACACTGCAAAAATGCAGGCATGGTAGCTATAAAGGGCCCTTTTTAAAACCCCAAGAAAAAACATTTCTAGTGAGTTTAAAACATTAATTTCGATTCTTTCCCCGACAAGAACTTTCAACGATTTAAAATCTCTCCCAGAGGTTCCTTTTCTTTAGAAAAAGGGATCGGGTTCATGAATATTTACGTTCACCCCCCCCCCGGGGGGGGGGGTTTTTTATACTTGGGGCCCACATTTTCAAGCCCCTGGTAAACCTAGGGGGAAAAAGTGGGGGGGGGTATGAATAAGGTTGAGGGGAAAAGCGGAGATGATTTAATCCCCCATTCAAAACCCTTTTTGGGGAGTTTTTCGGGGAATTATTTGCACCCCCTTTGTGATGATGCTCTGAACCAGCTGGGGGCATGAGGACATTGAACAATAGGGTTTTGAAAAAACCCCCCCTGGGGGGTTCAAAGTTCAAAAGATTTTGAAGGGGAAAACTCCCCACTCCCGGGAACAAGACACTTGCAGACTGTTCGAAAGTTTAAATTCTAATCCGGGTAATAATTTTTAACCCCGGGCCCCCTCCCAAAAAATTTTACAAATTTTGTTTCTAGGAAAATTCTTTTTTTGGGCCATTTTTAAAAATTTCTAAAATTAAAGGTAAAGGGAAAAACCCAGGTACTTCCGGGATTAGCGTTTGAAAGAGACCCTACAAAGTAATTTTGTTTTGCTACGTCCTAAAAAAAAATCCGTACGGGTTCTGGGGAAAATAATTCAATTTTTAAAAACCTGAACCTGATTTCTTTTAAAAATTATCTTTTTTAGAACTGCATACAACATGAGGTTAGGGGAAATTTGGTCGGTATTTTAAAATATTTGGTAATTCCGTCCTCCCCTGGGGCCGAAGTTTTTCCTTTAAAACATACATTTTTTCATTTAAAAACCCTCAGTAATCTAAAGCAAAGTTAAAGGGGTTTGGGTTATCGGGAACATCCAGTTTTAAATGGAAAATTTAAACGTAAAAATTTTTAGACTAAAAAGGGGGGTTTTCTGAAAAATTTGTAAAAAAGGGGAGCTAAATTGGGGGAACGCCCCAGCCCATTGGCGAAGGAGATATTGCTTGGCAAGGGGGGAATAGGGGAACGGCGGGGGTTTTATTTGGGTTTTCCCGGGAGAGTCGATTATTTTTTTCCTGCCCTCAGCCATTGAGGTGTTATTGTTAAGGCTGTGTAGTAACTATTCAAAGTGTTAGTTAAGTTAAGTTAAGTAAGTTTATTTACCACCCGGCTATTGCTCAGGGGGGGAAAAAATCTTTGATTACGGGTTTTACATATTTTAAACATTGTCAGTAGTCTGAAAATTTACTGTAATTTCCAAGGTAAAAGGGAAAATTTATAAACAAACATCATACAAAAAATATTACTTTAATATGCTTTTCCCACTGTGTTTGAAAAAAACACTTTTTTTGTACGGTAGTTTTTTACAAAAAAAAAATTAGGGGATAGCACGAGTATATCTTCCAATGTACAGATAAAATAAAATTTTCAATAGTTCTTTTATCTATGTTAGGGGGTTTGGGAAAAAAAGGCGTATAAATTTGAATTTTTTCCCCGAGTTATAGTCCCCTCAGGGCGTTCGGTTGTTTTTTTTTCTTTAAACATAGTTTTACATCGAGATTCATCCTGCACTTTTCCCTTCTTTGCAGTTGCCAGAAATTTCTAAAAAACCCTAAAAAGTTTTTGGGCCCTAATAAACCACCGGGACAACTTTTTGGTTTTTTTGATTGGGTGCCCCCCAAAAGGAAAGGCTTGCTACCCCCTAAAATGACCCTAGTTTTATGGTACAGCTTTCGGGCCCTTTGATTTTTAAAATTCAAAATCAAATATTCACCTTGAGAATTTTTCAATATATGTGCAACCTTAGCAAGGGGAATGCCAAAGCATGTTCAATTATCCTTGCTGCGGGCTTTTTTCGCCAATTTTCTAGGGTGGTCGGGGCTTGCGTTTTTTTTGGACAGCTGAGGGGTATCCAAAAAAAAATTGAATGTTGAAATTACGCTCTGTTCCCATGGGGTTACGTTACGTTTAATTTGTAACGCAAAATTTTTCCCCCATCCCCCCCTTTGCTTAAAGAATTTAGGGGCCCCAAAGGGCATTTTGGAGAATCACAGAAAATCTCCAGACCCCCTAGACTTTAAGAATTCGTTGCAAAGGAGTATACCTCCCAGCTCCGTTTTGTAGGGCGGGGCCCCGGGGTTTTTGTTTTAAATTTTAAACTTGATTTTTTAGTAAGCCATTTTTGTATACAGGCAAGCCCCAACCAGCTTGTTCCAGACTGAAACGGATCCGTCGGGAACACCCTAGGAATTCATGCCCATAGATTCTGTGTTTTCCTTTACCGTTGCTGCGAAATTTGTTTCAACACACAGTTATGCCCCTGTTTTTTTTTGGGGTGGGACAGGGAAGGGCAGGGCCCCAATGTTAAATTTCTTCCATGGTGGAATGGACCCCCCCTTTTGGTTTTTCACTTTTGGAAACCATGAGTTTTAAAATTTGTTAAGGGAAAAGATTTTGTGTATCAAGGGCGCGCGTTTTTGTGTGGGGTTTAGTCACGTCTACTTCCCGGTTTTTTTTATGGGGGCAGTTTTTTTTGGAAATCTGAGAGTTTAGGGGTTTTTCCCCAACAAACCCTTTGCCCCAAAAATATGAAAAATTTTAATATCTTTTCTATCAGGAATGGATGGAGGGGTTAAATTTCCCGTTTCCTTCATGTTTATTTTTTTTGGGGTGTTGGGGGGGGGCCGAGGATAAAAGAAAAACAGCCCGGGAAAAGAAACCCATTGATCCCATGTTTCTTCCGACAAGAACTTTTAAAGGTTTCCCAAACTCTCCCCGGTCTTTTTAGAGAGAGGACCAGGTCTGCATCATTTACGTTCACCTCGAGATATTTATACTTGGGGGCATATGTCAAGGGGTCCTGGTCAACCCATGCGAAAAAATGGGGGGGGGAAACTTTTTGGGTTGAGAGCCATTGTTTTCTCAGCGGAGATGATAATCCCCAAAATTTATGAGCCTTTTTTTTTTGGTCTGCGAGAATTATTTGCATCCCCTCTTGTGATTTATGCTCTGACACATATGTTCCCTAAAAGGGAGCATATAAGGGGGTTTTACCATCCCCCAAAGGGGGTATTCTGCAAACCCGCTTGTGCATGAGGACAAAGAAAGCTTAGGGCTGAGAAAATCCCCCCTGTGGCGTCCAAAGTTCAAAAGACTGTGAAGTGGAACTTCCACTCCCTGAACAAGACACTTGCAGATCTTTCGAAAGATACATTTTAATCCAGTTTTTTAAACTTTCCCCCGGGTGCCAAAAGCTTACTAATGTTCAAGGATAAAATTCTCTGCTTGGGTATGTCAAAAAGCTGACCCTTTAAAGGGCAAGAAAAAAAAATGTGCTTCCCTGGTTTTTAGTCTGAAAATTACTCCGCAAAGCAATTTGTGTGTACGTCCGATAGAAATCCCCTTTCAGTCTGTGAGATAATTACCTTTTAACCTTTTACCTGAGGCTTCAAAAATTACTTTCTTTGAACTTGCATTTAACCCTAGGTTAGTGAAAAATTTGGGCGGTATTTTCAGGTTTGATTTTTGGGATGGGATGATTTTGGGACTGCGTGCCAGGGGCCCGGGAGAATACCCCTTTTGGGCAAAATTAACCTGTATAGGGGGCAAAAAAGGGGAAATTTTCAGGACCGGGGCTATAGTCGGGAAAAAACACTATAGGTTTAATTTCCCCCTCACTGGGACGGGGGCGCTTTTCCTTTTTTAACCCAAAGGGATTTTTCGTTCCCCTCGTGATTTTTCAGCAAAGTCGAGGGGTCAGATCAGAACATCCAATCTCAATGGAAATTTTGGTTTCAATTTTAGATTTACAAGGTGATCCTGAATTTTGGGAAATGTGCTCAATTTTGGGCCCCTCCAGGCCCCTTGACTAAGGGCCTATTGCTTTTGCAAAAAGGGCTATGGAAATGCGGGGTGTTAGTTGGTTTGCCTGAAATTCCCAAAATTTAATTTTTTTTCCCGACCTCCGACCCCGAGGTGTTATTTTTAATGCTTTTCAGGAAAATGTTCAAAGTGTTAATTTTTTGAAATGAATTTTTTAAATTCCCCCAGGTTTTTTTTTAAACTTAAGAAAAAATTTATTAAGGTTTTCACGGGTATTTTTATCCTGCTTTAGATTTCATTTTAAAACTCCTTTAACTTTGTTTTGTTCCCCTTTAAAAATTTTAGGGTCACCGAAACCCCCTTAGGTTGTTTTGGGGCGTTGTGAGTTGTTTTTTCTTTGGGAAATTTTTTTTGGAAGAACCCCAAATGTTGTTTGTAACAGGGACCACTTTTTTTCATGCAGGAAAAATTTTTTCAAAAACCCGGGTTTTTTAACATTTTTACCCGTTATAGATACGTGATTTAAATTGATGCTAAAGGTTTAAAGGGGGGATAGAAATTTTTAGCCTGTTTGTTTTGTAGACTAATATTTCAACAGCCCTATTTTCGTTAAATATTGCAAGGGTCCCCTGATTAGCTCTGGTTTCAAAGGGATGCCCCTTTTGACGTTTCCAAAGCACAAGATTTCCCCCCTATTACATAAAATTTGCCTGGGCCCCCCCCACGTGAGTTTGCCTGTCTGTACATATTTCTGTCATAGATCTGTTTTTCCCCCAAAAAAGTCCCGGGAAATCTTCCGGCCCTTTTCTTGGGATTTATTTTGGGCCAAAAGTATAATGTCTTTGGGATTTAAAAACTCCCATGCCCTATTGTGGCCCCTGATTCTGAAAGTTTGGGGAGGGGAAAAAAAGTCTTTAAAATTTTTAAAAACCCTTTCGTAACAGTACAGAGGAAAAAAACCCCGAGGCATTCGAATATGTAAATGTGATATTTACATTTTTTGTCATTTGAATTGCACATTTTTGGGGGTTTTTCTGCACCCCAAATTTTTGCAGTATGGTGTCACTGACATAAGTCAATAGGGTGTGGTTGGGCTGGGCATCGCCACTCCGCGGACGATGGGTACAATCGGGGCAGGGGGGCGGTTTGTGGGGGAAATTACGTTGCCAGGCCGTCACACCCTTTCCCCTCCGTTCCCCAAAAGGGACCCCTCACGATTTGGGGACGGTTTTTCCTCGTTGTCGTTGTCCTTTTTGGTTTTAAATTTTTGCAGGGTAGTCCTTTGTCTGGTGAGCTTCTGCACAGACAGCACAACTGTTTTTTCCCCCGCAATATTTTTTGTTTCGTGGGTGTTTCCGCTCCCTACAAGAAAGCCTATTTAAGGGGGTTTTCCCTCCCTTTTTAAAACCTCCGAGCTTTAAAGGGCACCCCGGGGGGGATGCCGTTAAATTTTTCCCAAACCCGGTGAAGGAAAATTTCCCCGTATTAAAAAAGACTATCCCGCCTTTGGGCTGTAGGGCGTCTTTTGGGGTTTTGGGGAAATATACCCCCCAAAGTGCCCTTTTAAACCCTTTAGGGCCTGTAGTTTTGTTGTTCCCTCGTAGCGGCGGTTTCAAAAATGTCCCCTTTTCCCCGCACCATGCTAGCGGGCCTTTTTCTTGGAGGGGCGGCAGCCCGGCTGACCTCCCCTTTATCCCCCCGATTTTTTCTACGGTAGACGTGTTCTCCGGAAAGGCCCGTCTATGTCCCCGGGGGGCGATGGATCGCGTTTTTTGGTTTTTCTCCGTTTGCTTTCTCGGTCAAGTTGCTGGTGTCACGGATGTGGTCTTAAATTTCTTCCTCTGTTGGGAACCCAGGTTTTTGAATCCCTCGTAAGGGGAAAAACCCCAACCGTTTTATTAAACCCTATGTCAGTTTGGGAAACAATCCCTTCCCCTAGGGTTGCGGGGTTTAGCGGGTGGGTAGTTAGATTACGAGATGTCCTCCTCCCCCTCCATGATGGGGAAATGAGGAGGTGGTTTTTCCCCTTTGAG
>NC_051424.1:16557697-16565197 GCF_015228065.2 Penaeus monodon
TCTCGGGTTTGCTTTTTCAAAATCTGATTAAGGTCAAAAAAACAGTGAAATTCCCGGGATTAGCTTTGAAGAGTACTCTAAAAAAGGGTAATTTTTTGGGGTGCTCTTTCCCTATAAAAACCCGTACGGGTCTGCGAAATAATTAAACCTTCTAACCTTTTACCTGATTCTTTTAAAAATTATTTTTTTTAAAACCCTGCTAAAAATGGGGTTTTAGTGAAACGGTCGAAAATTTTATCACTATGGGTTTAATTTCCCGGGCCCCATCCCCGGGGGGCCGACGCTTTTTTCCCTTTTTGAACAGTACATTGTTCAGCCCAACTCAGTCCCCCCCGGCCAAAAAGTCTAAGGGTCTTTTATCAGAAACACCAGTTCAATGGAAAATTTTACGTGCAATTTTAGACGGGACAAAGGGGTTTCTAAATAATTTGTGGAAGTAAAGGTAAATTTTTTGGGAACCGCTCTGGGCCCTTTTGGCGAAGGGTATATTGTTTGGGAAAGAGGACAAAGGAATTTGGCAGGGTGTTGGGTTGGGTTTTGGGCCTGAAGTCGATTTTTTTTTTCCCGCCCTTTCGACATGGGGGTTTTTTTGTTAATCCCTGTGTAGAAAACTATTAAAAAGTGTTATTTAATTTAAAATTTAAGAAAGGGTTTTTTACCACCCGGGTTTTATCTGCTCAGGGTGGGCAATCATGATTACATTTTTTACATATATCGCATAGTAAAATAGTCTTTAACTACGAAATTTTTTTACAAGGAAAAATTTGGAAAAAAAAAATATAAATCATAAAAAAAATTATTACTTTCATATGCTTTTCCCCACTGTGTTTGAATAACACTGTTATTTGCTACGGGGATTTTTTCATAAGAAAAATTTGGGTTTTTAGCACGATTAAATCTTTTCCCAAAGTACAGATTAAAAGGGAAAAATTCACAAAATTTTTTTAATCTCATGTTAGGGGGGTTTTTGAAAGGGTGTATCACCTGACTTCCCAATATATTTCCAAGCGTTCCCTTTGTTTTCTTCGTTACAATAGTCTACATTCTGATTTTTTCTTTCACTTTTGCATGTGCCGTTTTCCAGGGGAAAAAATTCTGTAACCCAAACGGATTTGGAATAACCCCGTGAAAACTGTTGGTTTGAATTCCCGGGGGCCAACCCCTAGGGAAAGGGTTTCTATCTCATTTCTGATCCTATTTCCTTTATGGTAAAACTTTCAGGGGCCCTTTTAGTGTTAAACAGGGTCTACTAGTTCTTTTCCCTTTTGGAACTTTTCCAAATTTTATTTTCAACCCTTTGCAAGAGGATTCCCAAAATTATGTTTTACATTAAACCTTGTGCAGGCCCTTTTTTTTCCCCCAATTTGTCTACGTGGTCGTGCTTGCGTATGCCCCAAAATGAGATGGTTCCAAAAAAAAATTTAATGGGGTTTTTATTATGCTCTGTTTTAAAAGGTTTTGTTTCGCTTTAAAGTAACCAAAGGTTCATCGCCACCTGCTTTGAAAAAATTTTAGCCGTCCGAAGGGTGGGGGCTTTTTGGGAAAAACAGAAAAAATACTTTCCCGAGCCCCCAGACATTAAGAATTTTTTTTGCGAGGAAGGGAACCTGGGCCCGCCCCCGTTTTTGGGATTTCTGGGCCCCGTTTTTTTTCTCAATTTGCTTTATGTTTTAATAAGCCATTTTTTTATCAGGGGCAAGCACAACCCGCTTTTTATCAGACTGTACGGATCCGTCGGGCCCTAACACTTATGCCATCGCCCATAGATTCGTGGGGTTTTTTTACCCCTTGCTAGGGGCAATTTTTTTCAAACACAAATTTTGCACCCTGTTTTTTTTTTTTTTTTGGGAGAAAAGTAAGGTTTCACGATCAAAATTTTAATTCTTCCAGGGTTTTAAAGGGTAGGAAACCCTTTTTGGGATTTTTCTAATTGGAACTTGGTTTTTTTAATGTTTATGGAGATTTTTGTTTTCAGGGGGGGCGCGCGTGTGTTTGATTTGTCACTTACTTGGGGGATTTTTTTGGGGCAGTTTTTTTTTGGGGGGGGAAAAAAATGAGAGATAAGAGGGTTCCCCCCAAAACTTTGACCCCAAAAAATTGGTTTAATTTTAAAAATCTTCTAAACAGGAAAAGGGTGGTAAGTTAATTTCCCATCCCCATGTTTACTATTTTTTTTGTGTTTCGGGGCGGCCCCAGGGTAAAAATAAAAAAGTCCCAGCGGTTAAAAATTTAGCCAGGGTTTTCTTCCCACAAAACTTTCAAAGGTTTTTAATTTCTCCCAAGTCCCCTTCCCTTTGAGAGAGACCCGGGCTGCATCATTTTTGTTTTACCTCGAAATAAATTTTTAAATTGGGCATATGTCAAGCTCCTGGGCCCATTGGTTTAAAAAATGGGTTTTGGGGGGCATATATGGATTTTAGAGCCATTGTTTTTTTAAGCGGAGATGACTAAAACCACATCATGAGCCTTTGTTGTGATTTTGTCGAAAAATTAATTTGCATCCCCCTCGTGATGATGCTCTGACACATATGTTACCGCGTACATAAAAATGGATTCACCGGTCCCCCAAATGGGGTATCTGCCCCCCAGCTTGTGCATGAAGGGGCACTGAAACAGGGTTTTGGGCTTTAGAAAATTTCCCCCCCTGTTTCGTCCAAAGTTCAAAAGACTGTGAAGTGGAAAATTCTCTCCCCCTGAACAAGACACTTGCCAAACTGTTTTGAAAAATACTTCTAATCCAGTTCAATATCTTAAAACCCCGGAGCCAAAACTTTTCTAAGTCCCAGGATTTAAATTCTTGGGTTGCTATGTCAAAAGCGACTTAAGGTCAAGAAAAAAATGGTTCCCCGGTTTTTTAGTCTGAAAAATTTTCTCCGCAAAAACAATGTTTTTGTGCCCACGTCCCCCCATAAAAATCCGTTAAAAGTCTGGAGAAAAATTTACCCTTTAAAACCCGTACCTGAGGGGCTGTTCAAAAATTATCATTTCTAGAAACCCTTTTCATACACAGAGGTTTAGTTAAATTTTTTTGGTTTTTTAAACAGTGTTTGTTTCGGTTTTTAGGGGGTGATTAGAATGCGTTTTCCAAAGGGGGGGGCAGAAAACCTTGTGACAAAAAATTTAACCGTAAAAGGTGCAAAAGGGGGTTATTTAGGGGACCCGACTATAAAAACGGAGAAAAATATTTGGATTTCCCTCCTCACCCGGGGGGGAAAGCTTTTTTCCTTTTTCAATGGGATTTTTTCGTTTGTTTTTATGTTTGTGGGAAGTGTGCTCAATTTTTGGCGCTCCAGCCCAATTGGGCTAAGGAGCATATCTGCTTTTGCAAGAGGACTATGGGAAATGCGGGGTGTTTTGTTGGTTTTCCTGAAAATTTGATTATTTTTTTTTTTAGACCTCCAACCGAAAATTTTTTTTTGTTTTTTTTTAATTTTTTTTTTCCCGGAAATGTTTAAAAGTGTTCATTTTTGGGGAAAGAATTTTTTTTATTCCCCCCCAAGGGGGTTTTTTTTAGCTTAAGAAAATTTATTTAAAGGTTTTCACGGGGATTAAACCTTCTTGTAGAATCCCTAAAAACTCCTGAACCGGCCCTTTTTTTCCCTTAATAATGTAGGGGGCCCGCCCCCTTAGGTTTTTTGGGGGCGTTGGGAGTTGTTTTTTCTTGAAGGTTTTTTTTGGACAGCCCAAGTGTTTTAGTAAAACATTGACCAAATGTTTCATGTCCCCTGGAAAATTTTTCAACACTTGTTTTCTGTGTAATCTTATACCCTTTTAAAATACGTGATTTAAAATGTTCTAAAGGTAAGGGGGGGTAGAAAAATTTTGAGCCTGTTTTTTTTTGAGACTAAGGAATTTTTTAAACAACATATTCGTTACTATTGCAAAGTGGCACTGATTAGCTCTGTTTTTCAAGCATGCTTTTTGGGCGTTTGCCCTGCACAAAAATCCCTTTCCTTTTTACTAATTTTAAGCCTGCCCCCGCCATTGGGTTTGCCCCGTCTTTATCAAAAACTGTAAAAGATCCGGTTTTTCAACCCAAAAGTCGGAACCCTTTGCCCCATTTTTCATTGCATTGATTGTGTCCAAATGGGATAAAGTCTAGCAAATTAAAAACTCCCCTGAAAATTGTCCGGGGTTCTGAAAGTTTGGGGAGTGAAACAGTCTTTTAAACTTTCTAAACCTTGGGGTATACATTTTAAAGAGACAAAAACCCCCGAGGCAGTTTCGAATATGTAAATTTCCCGAATTTGGGACATTTTTGTCTTAGTATTGACATTATTTTCATTTTTTGCACCAACTTATGCAGTTGGTGTCACTGACATAAATCAATAGGGTGTGGTTGGGGTGGGGGAAAAGCCCCTCCCCCGGACGAAAGGGTACAAAACGGGGCCCGGGGGGGGGTTTGTGGGGGGAAATTTTCGTTTTTCCAGGGCCGTCACAAACCCGGGACTCCGTACCTAAACCCCCCTCTTTACGATTTGGGGACGGGCCTCGTTTTCGTTGTCCTTTTTTGTTTAATTCCCTTTCAGGGTAGTCCTTTGTCTGGTGAGCTTCTGCACAGACAGCACAATCTGTTTCTTCCCCTGCAATATTTAGCTACGTGGCTGTAACCCTAACACTTATAGCAGGCCACAACCTATGTATCTATGTATCTTCCAAAGATTTGGTACTCTTTAGGTGGCGGGTGTTCTCCGCTCCATACAATGATGATCCTATTTAAGGGCTGTCCGTCCTTGTAAATCCTCCGAGCTTTAAAGACACCCGGAGGATGCAGTACTTCTTCAACCTGGTGACCAGGAATTCCCTGTATTAAAGAAGACTATCAGCCTTTGGGCTGATAGTCGTCTTTGTTTTGGAGAAATATACCCCTGAAAGTGCCTTTAACCATCAGGGCCATGTAGTTTTGTTGTTCCCGTCGTATGCAGGCGTAGTGCGAAGATGTCCCTTTCCCCTGCACCATGTCTAGCGGGCCTTCCTCTTGGAGGGGCGGCAGCTGGCTGACCTCCCTCATCCACCCGATTTTATCTACGGTAGACGTGTTCTCCGGAAAGGCCAGTCTGATGTCCCGGGGGCGATGGACTCGCGTTGTTTGGTCTTTTCTCCATTTGCTTTCTCGGTCAAGTTGCTGGTGTCACGCGATGTGGTCTTCACTTTCTTCCTCTCGTCTGAACGAGTTAGAATCCCTCGTCAGGCGAATCCCCACCGTTCATATCCCTATGCTCAGTGGAATCAATCCCTCCCATAGGGTTGTCGGTTGAGCGGTGGTAGTTAGCATTACGAGCATGTCCTCCTCCACCTCCATGATGGGACAGTGAGGAGGTGGTTTTCCACTTCTGAGGTGATTAATTCCCTGCGGTCGGATGCAGGGAGGGTGCGAGCGCCAGTTCAAGTGCTTTCACACATACACTCCTCACCAGAGCTCGCCAACGGTCGTTTGTACAGCACCCTGCTACTTTGTCACCACACTCAGTATTCGTAATTTTTATCAGATGCCCTGATCATACTATCCGACACAATTTGTTGTACGCGTACAAACACCACGCACTCTCTGGGTATAAGGACAACCCAGGTGAGGGGGTTTATCCCCGTAAAAAAGACAGAAGGAATCCCGATGACGCCCTGCCTTGATGTTACTAGGCTTAGAACTAAGATAGGAAAAGTAAGTGAAATACGGTGGGATATATCCGTAGAGTGTTACCCTCATTGATATACAGATTTTGTTTTCGCTTGTAATTGGACTGTCGTTATTATAGTTTGAATTTAATTTCTGTATTGTTTGTCGTTGTAGAAATATTGTCTTATTTTATCATTGTATGTCTTGTTATATACATCATTTCATTACTCGTATTATCACTATTTTGTTAATATCATGATGATTTGATGATGATAAACATTATAATCATTATTATGCTCATTGATGTTATAGGTTTTGCTTATGTCATCAGGTCTTGTAACAATAAAGGTGAAGTTTACAATAAAAATGATAACAATAAAAATAAAGATAACAATCTTTTATCTTTTTGTTGCTGTCCTTGGTAACAATTGTAATTACATTAATGTAAAAATATGAGGATGACAGTCACAACAACAATTAATATTATCACTTTTTTTCTTAGTGTTGTAGTGTTGTTATTCCTGCTATTTCTGTAGTTATATTTATAGTATACATATAATAAATAACTTCCTGAAACAGTTATCAAATAATAGCGAGGAAATAATAATAATAATAGCAATAATGGTAAGGATGATGATGATAGCAATAGTAATAACAATAACAATAAAAATTACAATTATGATAATAGTAATAAGATAACGGTGATAATGATAGCAGTAGCAATCAATATTATGATAATCAGTATTATCATCTTCTCTTTCTTTATTTTTGTTGTTGTTGTGCTGTTTTTACTATTATTATCATTATTATTATTATTATTATTGTTATTATTATTGTTATTATTATTATTGTTAGTATCATTATTATTGTTATCATCATCATTATGATGATTATCATCATTATCTTTATTATGATCATTATTATTATCATTATGATAATTATTATGTCTATCATTACTATTATCATCATTGTTATCATTATTATTTTATTATTATTTTTATTTTTACTATTATAATTATCATACTTTTTATCATCAGCAACAGCATTCTTCTTCTTCTTGTTCTTCTTCTTCTAATTATTATTATTATTATTGTTATCATTATTATTTTTTTATCATTATTTTTAAAAATTATTATCATTATTATTATTATTGTTATTATTATTATTATTATTATTATTATTATTATTATTATTATTATTGTTATTATCATTATTATTATTATTATTATTATTATTATTATTATTATTATTATTATTATTATTATTATTATTATTATTATTATTATTATATTTGTATTATTATTATTATTATTTTATATATGTATGTATGTATGTATGTATTTAACGTATGTATATATAATAAGTATATATATATTATATAATATATATTCTAATATATATATATATATATATATATATATATATATATATATATATATATATATATATATATATATATGCCTTCTTCCCCTGCCACGTTCTCGGATTTACTTATTTTCTTTTGAATTGCCATATATCATTTCAAGTGAAAGTGTTGCCCACGTTTGATCCCTAGGTTTCCATTGCTAATAACCCCTTCCTCTTTCTATGTTCGAGCTCTTCGCACTGAATCGAAGGATTTTCGACCGTATTCGCCCTTCTTAGCATCAAAGTACACCGCCTCCACGGGATTTGGGTTTAAAGGATATCATTTTTAAAGTTCCCCACGATAATTCTATTGCAGGACGCTCCGTCTGGCAACGCCCTCCCCTCGCCCACAAAGGATCACCGGAACATCATAAGGGATTAGGGATTACTTCAGTGCCTTGCCTAGGATTCGAGTCTCTGTAACAGGATTGGCGCCAAGGCGATCAATTTAGAGGGAGAAATCGCGTCCCTTCTACATG
>NC_051424.1:16570197-16572697 GCF_015228065.2 Penaeus monodon
ACACGCACACACACACACACACACACACACACACAACACACACACACACACACACACACAACACAATATATTATATATATATAATATTAATATAGTGTTTTATATATTATATATATATAAAATATATATATATATATATATATATATATATTATAATATTATATATATATAATATATATATATATTATATATGTATAAATATATATATATATATATATATATATATATATATATATATAGATAGATAGATAGATAGATAGATAGATAGAGAGAGAGAGAGAGAGAGAGAGAGAGAGAGAGATTTAAATATATATCTTGATATCAGCACTGACAATAATTTTGATGATAATAAGCATAATCATTACAACAGTCATGTTAATAAAGATAATAATCATTATAATACTACTACTAATAATAAGGATAATCATGATAGTAATAATCTTGATAATAATAATAATCATTGTTATAATTATTACTCTTATCGCTATTTTTTTAAATTATCATTACCATCATAATCATTGTTATTCTGCATGTTATCATCACTATCATTATCATTATATTTATCATCCTTATTATTATTATGATTATTGTTTATTACTATTATCATTATTATTATTATTATTATTATTATTATTATTATTATTATTATTTTTATTATTATAATTACTATTACTATTATTATCATAATAATTATATAATAATAATAATAATTATCATTATTATCATTATCATAGAGGCCGCGGTGACTGAGTGGTTAGAGCAACGGACTCAAGACTGTCACGACGGCAGTCTGAGTTCGAGGGTTCGAGTCACCGGCCGGCGTGTTGTTCCCTTGGGCAAGGAACTTCACCTCGATAGCCTGCCTAGCCGCTGGGTGGGCAAGCCAGCCGAAGTCACGGCCGGTCCCAGAACCGGGTAAATAGAGATGGTGACTCGATAAAAAAACACCGGGCGGAAGGCAACGGCGAACCACCGCTCTAAATTGACAAGAAAATCATGGAAATCCATGATCGCCAACGTCCTTGTAGGACAGGGCACTTGAAAAAAAAAAATCATTATCATTATAATCAAAACATTCATATTAATACCATCATTATCAACATCATTATTATCATCATTATCATTATCACTATTATATCAGTAATAAACGGTATACATGACGTTCCCTTAAGCACTGCAAGAGTAAAGAGAGAACAAGAGAAATCTGGCGAGAAAAGGAGAGAGGAGGGAGGGGGCGCTATCCGAGCGCCTCCCCTCCACGTCTCGGTTGACATTCAAAAAGGCATAAAATCTGTGAATATATTTACTGCGCGAAGATTTCGCTCCTGAAGACCATCATGCTTCCCTCGCCATTCGCTTGCCACGTTGGAAGGACATCAAGAAAAGGGAAATCATTTGAACTAGCGGATATAAATTATATATATATATTATATAATATATATATATATATATACACATATACATGTATTACATATATATGTATATATCTATATATATATATATCTATATATATATATAATATATATATATATATATATATATATATATATAGAGAGAGAGATAGAGAGAGAGAGAGAGAGAGAGAGAAAAGATGAGAGAAAATTCATTAACACACAGACACACACACCACACTTATATATATCAATATATATATATATATATATATATATATATATATATATATATACATATATATATATATATATATATATATATATATATATATAACACACACACATATACATATATGGAGTGTGTGTGTGTGTGTGTTTAAATAACACACACACACACACACACACACACACACACACACACACGATACATACATACATCATATACATACATATATATTATATATATATTATATATATATATATATATATATATATATATTTTATATATATATGTATATATATATTTGTGTGTGTGTGTGTATGTATGTCTGTGTGTGTGTAAAAAGAGAGAAAGAGAGAGAGAGAGTCTCAGATAGAGACATAGATTTAGAAACAGCTATTGGGAAAAATGGCGCGTGTACTTGTACACACATGCCTATTTAATATCTATGTCTGCATATGTGTTATTGTGTTTGCATATGCGAGGGAGAGAAAGATAGCCAGTCAGAGATATCTAGAGAGAAAGAAAGAGGGAAATAAATGAAAAGAGAGAAAAAAAAGAATGATGGATTGAGGGCAAACCCTCACACAAGGAAATGAGCCTGAGTACGGCGGGTCAGCTTACCCGAAAGGGTGTAGATCGCTGCTTCGAAGCTTCAGTGGCAGTTCGGAGCACAGAATTGCTTTTAGATTTGTTTACCGTCGCCACATAAATCCCCCTCACCCCCTTCCATCCCACCCGGCTCCCTCCTTTCTTCGTCTCCCTTGATCTCCCTCGTTCCAGCCTCCCCACAGTGTCATCGCTGCTCCGAGATGTGCCATAAAAAGATAACAAGATTCAAACCTCTCGGATAAAAAAGCGGGAACCATAAATCACCCACCGGGAC
>NC_051424.1:16587697-16589358 GCF_015228065.2 Penaeus monodon
GTTGGGCTCAGGTTGAACTCGGGAATTTCATTTTTTTTTCGCAAACAGGACCGAAACTTTGGACAGCAGTTATTAATCATGGGCAAATACATTTTATAACTGCATTTTTGTTGTTTATATATTTTTCATTCTTTAATTATACATCTGTCGCTTAATTAATCACTGGCGTTTTCAGTGCGAAAAGTGTCCCCAAGTATAGGATAGTAATAGAAATGTTAGCTGTCGCTAAAAGTAAATTAGAACGAAAATCATTAGTACTTCCTTTAACGTTACTTAAGAATCGTTTTCCATCAATATTAGTGTGGCAGATGGACGCAGTTATTGCTGCACCGCCGTCTGGTCAGGAGAGTTATGGAAACGTGTTCGCAAACGTTTTTTATAGCATGGTCAAGGAAGTCTAAGACTGTTCCAACCAGCGGTAGCTCTTTGCATTTGCGATGAATTTTAGTCTGTGTAAAGTTTGTCATTAGTTTATGGAAAGGGTAACAATTTTTTTCTGATTTTACATCTTACAGTACATATATGAGAGTTGCATAGTGGCTAATTGTTATATTGTCGTTTAGATATATTGTCATCATCATTATTATCTTTTTGCACTGGTGTGTGTGATACTCCACAAGTAAGTGAAATCATGTCTGTATGTATTTTTTATATTTATGCTCATAGTTTGGCATGAGATGGGAGGGAGGACGTGCATAATGGTCCGTGGTAAGAATCGATCTTACATGTTAGCAAGCGTCCACTAACCTTGCCTCTGGGGTGGGAAAACAGATGGGCCTGTGTATGGCGTGCTGATTCATGTGCCAACGTCATCTCGGAGGAGTCGATACCAACCTCTACCCCCTCGCGGCAACGGATGAAAGTTATATTTATATTTGTTATACGTTTTATAAATGTATGAAATAAAGTCCGCATTGGCAAGAGAGAATAAGTTTCTGAACATCTTAGGGGCTCTGGAGTCTGTGAATCGTCATGCAATTTTGTATTAAAGTCTGGATCTCCCCAAGAGACGCGGAGAAGTCTTACTTCATTGTCCGTGATTGCTCTGAGGACAGATAATGACTCCAGTTGATAAAGTAATAAGGATAGCACTACCGGAGTTGCTGGTAAAGAAATTTATCTACTAACAAAACCACACTGTTGGTAAAAATAATTCATCTGGAAAAAATCCGTATATTATCGCTGCAGGATATTCAGCAGAAACATCCAAAACATCCGGCCAATTAACATATCTCTCTCGTCCTGACTTTTTAGACAAGTTTCAGTTTAATACATTATTGATTCATGCCCCCTTGCCCCAGGTGCCACTGCCTCCAAATGAATTAACAGCAGGTTAAAACCGACATTTCCCGGTGAATGTTTGGAAGGGCTTGGTAGTGGCGGGCTCATGATGAGCGTTTTTCGTGTTTTCCTACGATCCAAAAACATTTAAAAACGTTTAATAGGAAAAGGATATACTCAAATAAACAAACAATTTTCTATAAAATTGGCCACAACAGTTATGAAGACCGTTCTAAAACGTCAGTGCATTCGGACGCAGTTGTGACAACAAAAGGGCAAATGTTTCTTCGCAACACCCGTAGCTGTCGCAGTATTTGTATTCTCCAAAGTAAAACAGAGATGGGCGAGCAGGGAAGTGGTAGTAAGGCAGTATGTAGGGT
>NC_051424.1:16589458-16591958 GCF_015228065.2 Penaeus monodon
TTTCCATTGTTCAGATCTGTCATTATGATTGTGAAAGTGTTACTACTGAATCAATGTATATCACTATAATAATGGCAGTAATAATGAAGGCAGCGACGATACCAAGACTTGTTATCGTCCTCGCCATAGTGATCCTGATATCAGTATCATTATTACAATGCTTATTATTTTTGTGGTTTTCTTCATTATCAACACATTCATCATGATTACCGTTGTAACTACTGTACATTCATTACTATTATTATTATTATTGTTATCATTACCATCATCATTATTGTCATCGTTGTTATCCTTACTATCATTATCATTACTAATACCATTATTATCATTACTATTACTAACATTATCCCTTTTATCATCATTATTATTCTTATCATACTAATATTATCATCAGTATCATTATTTCTTTATCTTATTTTCTTTATCGTTGACACTGCTATTACTATCTGTATCGTTAACATATCCATTGCTTTGTTTGTTTTGCCTTTTAGTATCGCTTTTATTATTACAATTCCTCCACTAAAAGTCCTGAGTGATCTACAAATTTCTTTCATAATCAGAACAGCTGCTTTAAGTCAGATAGAAAAAATAATGAAAATACTTTAGATGCAAAGCAAAAGTTCCTTTTAACGGAGTATAAGGAAAGTAGGTTATATCTTTGTCTTGTTTTCAATTTCCTTAGCAATATTTTACAATCACCTCAGCTTCCTTGAAGTGTCTCTGCCGAAGGAATCCACAGCAAGATACCAAGATTTTGATATACTTCCTTGCCTCCTCACCCCCTCTCGTCCTTTCCCTCTCATGTATGTGTGTGTGTGTGTGTGTTGTGTGTGTGTGTGTGTGTGTGTGTGTGTGTGTGTGTGTGTGTGTGTGTGTGTGTACGTGCGTGCGCGCGCGCGCGCGCGTGTGTGTGTGATCGTCCATCTTCCTTGCTCTTTTACAATCATCGATTACGTCGCTTTTATGATAACGTTGACGTTTTATGTTACCTTTTATCAAAATGACTATCTTTGTCCTTGTATTGCTCCTTTGTTTCGTGTTTTATTCCATAAGCTTTCTTATAAATTCACCTAAGCTCTCATTACATTTGTCTTTTCACTTCGTATTCGATTGTTCTGCTGTTGCTTTTTCTTCCATCATCATATATGTTTTTTTCCTTTATTTTCAACATTTCTCTCTTCTTTCATCGGAGTTTTTTTTCCCCAGTTTTCCTCGCTTCTCCTTTTCCGAGTCTCGAGATTTCAAACTTTTATCTCTAGCTATCGCCCTTTCTCGTCTTTTTCGTTTTCGTATTACTCTTCTTTGCGTTTCGTTCCTCATTTCTCTTACTTTTCTGCCTCCTTTTCCTTACCTGAAGTTCTGTTCCATCTTTATCTTTCCTTTTCCATTGCCCTTGAATTGAATTTCTTTCCTTTTTGCCTCTACCTCCCATTCCCTTTCCTTCACCTTTATTTCTAACTCCCTCTTCTTCCCTCCCTCCTCTTTCTTTACCTCTACTTCCACTTCCCTTTCCCTCACCTTTCCTTTCTCTCTTCCTTTCTTCATGCCTTCTCTTCCATTGCCTCTATCTGCCACTGGTTTATCTTCTCCCTCCTCCATATCCTCGCTTCTATGATTCTGTACCCATTTCTGCCTACATATATTCCTTGTCTATTTCCCTATCCCCCCCTTTTCTCTCAATTCTCTTAAATCTCATTACGCTTTCTCTACAATACTTTTTACATTTTTCTTCACTTTTTCATCCCAGTTCCTACATACTTTTCCCCTCCTTTCCTTACACCTCGGCGTAGTTGAGTGGACTAATGCTTGTTATCCGTTAAGTTGGCTGTTATGAGGCCTATGACAAAGAGCCGCCAGCCACGCTCGCCGCCGGGTTGGCCACAGGATGGGGAGTATCATGGGCAAGAGGAGGAGAAGACATGCATTTAGAAATAGATTGACTGACTAATCAACTGTGTTGGCTGGTGGAGAGAGGGAGAGGGAGAGGGAAAGGAGGGGTGGAAGAAAGGAAGTTGGAGGGTGGGAGGGAGGGAGGGAAGGAGGAAGGGAGGGAGGGAGGGAAGGGTGGAGGGAGAGAAGGAGGGAGGGAGGGAGGGAGAGAGAGAGAGAGAGAGAGAGAGAGAGAGAGAGAGAGAGAGAGAGAGAGAGAGAGGAGAGAGAGAGAGAGAGAGAGAGAGAGAGAGAGAGAGACAGACAGACAGACAGACAGACAGACAGACAGACAGACAGATAGACAGAGACAGAAAGACAGGAAACAGACAGAGATACAAGCATCAGAGACAGCGAGAGAGAGCCAGAAAAAAGGAGAGTCCGAGACCAGACAAAGCAGGAGGTGCGTGTCCGGCCGGCCCAATCCCAGCGCCTCACTCACTTATCCCCGATGCAACAACACCAAACTGCCCATAAAAGGCTCGTCCACGGTTTGCTCGAGGGAGTCCCACGGGCCCTTTTGTGCTGATGGAGGCGAGGGTGCTGGTCGAGGGGAAATGAGGAGGGAGAC
>NC_051424.1:16616958-16624458 GCF_015228065.2 Penaeus monodon
AGAGAAAACAGGAAAGAATTGGGAAAAGGGGAAGAGGGAGGGGGGGAAAGGGGGGGAAGAGGAAAAGAAGAAAAAAAAAAAGAAGAAGGAAGCAAGAAAAAAGGAGGAAAAAGAAAGAAGGAGGGAGAAAAAAGAGGAGGGGGAGAGAGAGAGAAGAGAGAGAGAGAGAAAAGGGAGGGGGGGGGGGAGGGGGGGAAAAGGGAGAGAGAGAAAAGAGAGGGGAGAGAGAAAGAGAGAGAGAGAGGAGAGAGGGGAAAAGAGGAGAGAGAGAGGAGACGGGAGAGAGAGAGAGAGAGGGGAGAGAAAGAGAGAAGGAGAGAGGGAGAGATAAAGAGAGAGAGAGAGAGGGGGAGAGATAAAAGGAGAGAGGAGGAAAAGAGGAGAGAGAGGAGAGAGAGAGGGGGGGAGAGAGAAAAGAGGAAGAGAGAGGGAAAAGAAGAAAAGGAGGGGAAAAGAGGACGAGAGAAAAGAGAGAGGAGAGAGGGGAAGGGGGGGGGGAAAAGGGAGACGGGGGAAAAAGGGGGAAAGAAAGTTGGAGAGAGAGAGGAGAAAGAGAGAAGATAAAAAGGGGAAAAAAGGGGGAAGAGAAAAAGGGGAGAGAGGGGGGGCGGGGGGGGAGGGGGGGAGGAGAGAGAGAGAGAGGGGGAGAGAAAGGGGAGAAGAGAGGGAGCAAAAGAGAGGAGAGAGAGCGAGAGAGAGAGGGAGGGGGGGGGGGGAAGAGAGAGAGAGAGAGAGAGAAAAAAAGAGGGAGAGAGGAGAGAGGAGGAAAAGAGAGAGAGAGAGAGGAAGAGGGAGAGAGAGGAGAGAGAGAGAGAGAGAGAGAGAGAGAGGGGAAAAAAAGGGAGAGAGAGGGGAAAAAGCGGAAGAAGAAGAAATAAAAAGATGACGGGTGAGAGAAAAAAGAGGAAGTTTAAACTTCCTTTCCCTTTTCTTTTTTTACCCCTCCCTTTTTTTTTCTTTTTTTTTCCTTTCCTTTGCCCTTTATCGAAAGGGGAAAAGGAAAAAAGAGAGAAATAAAAAGAAGGGAAAAACAAAAAAAAAAAAACAAAAACCCTAAAAAAGGGAAAAAAGGAAAACCCCAAAAAGGGGGAAAGAAGAGAAGGAGAAAAGGGGGGAAAAAAAAGGGTACTGGCGGAGAAGCCCCTGGCGGGAAAAACATTCATACGAAAAAGTTCTAAAAGTTTAGGAAATTTTAAAATTTCTTTCCGGGAAACCTTCTACAAAAAGGGAAAAAGGGAGAAATACAAGAAAAAATTTTTAAATCCCCGAAAAAATGGAAAAAAAAAGAAGAAGAAAAGGGGGAGAAAATGGGGGAAGAGGGGAGAAGGAGGGGAAACAAAAAAATTTTTTAGGGGGAAGAAGGGATAATGGGAATTTTGGGATAGGTGGGGGAGGGAGAATAAAGGGGAAGGGGAGAAGGAGGAGGAGAAGAGAGAGAGAGGAGAGAGAGAGAGAAGGAGAGAGGGGAGAGAAAAGAGAGAGAGTGGGCAAAGGAGGAGGAGAGAGAGAGAGGGAAAAGGGGGAGGGAGAGAAGAGAAAGGGGGGGGAGAAGTTTAGATAGATAGAGAAGAAGAGAGAGGAAAAGAGAGAAAAGAGAGAGGAGAAAAGAGGGGAGAGAGAAGAGAGAGAGAGAGAGAGAGAGAGACAAAGGAGAAGGGGGGGGAAAGAGAGGGAGAAGTGTAGAAGAAGTTTAGAAAAAGAAGATGGAGAGAGAGAAGAGAGAGAGAAAAGGGGGAGGGAGAGAAAGAGAGAGGGGGGGGGGAAAGAAAAAGGAAGAGAGAGAGAGAGGGGAGAGAGAGAGAGAGGGGGGGAAAAGGAGAGAGTGGGGAGAGAGAGAGAGAGGGGGGGGGGGGAGAGAGGAGAGAGAGGGAAAGATGGAAAAAGAAAAAGAAAAAGAAAAAGAGAGAGAGAGGAGAGAGAGAGGGGAAGAGAGGAAAAAGAGAGAGAGATGGGAAAAGGAGAGAGAGAGAAAAGGAGAAGAAAGAAGAAGGATGGAAGAAGAAGAAGATAAAAGGGGAAGAAAAGAGAACGAGAGGAGAGAGAGGGGGGGGGAAAAAGGGGAGGAGAGAGTTGGGAGAGGGAGAGGGGAAGAGAGAGAGAGAGAGGGAAGAGGGGGGGAGAGGAGAGAGAGAGAGAGAGAGGGGAAGGAGAGAGGGGAGAAAAAGGAGAGAGAGAGAGAGGAAGAGAGAGCGAGAGAGAGAGAGAGAGAGAGAGAGAGAAAGAAAGATAGAAAAAGAAAAAGAAAAAAGAAAAAAGAAAAAGGGAAAAAAGAAAAAGAGGGGAGAGAGAAAAAGGGAGAGAGAGAGGGGGAGAGAGAGAAAGAAAAAAGGGGGGAGAGAGGGGAGAGAGAGAGAGAGAGAGAAGAGACGAAGAAAGAGAGAGAGCGAGAGAGAGAAGAGAAAGAGGGAGAGAGAAAAAAAAGAGAAATAGAAAAAGAAAGAAGAAAAAAAAAGAAAAATAGATAGAATAGAAAAAGTTAGAAAAAGATGGAGAGAGAGAGAGGGAGAGAGAGGGAAAAGAGAGAGGAGGGGGAGAGAGAGAGAGAAAGAAGAGAGAGAGAGAGAAAGGGGGAGGGAAGAGAGAGAGAGAGGGGAGGAGGGGAGGGGAGAGGGGAGGGGAGGGGAGAGAGAGAGGAGAGAGAGAGAGACGAGAGAGAGAGAGAGAGAAAAAATGAAAGAGGGAGAGTGAGAGGGGGGGAGAGAGAGAGAGGAGAGGGGAGAGAGAGAAGGAGAGAGGAGGGGGGAGAGAGGGGGGGAAGAGAGAGAGAGAGAAAGAGAGAGAGAGAGAGAAGAGAGAGGGGAGAAGAAAAAAGGATAGATTTAGTAAAATAATAGATAGATTGATAGTAGATAGATAGATTAAAATAATAGAAGAAGAGAGAGAGAGAGAGAGAGGAGGGGAGAGAGGGGGGAGAAGGAGAGAAAAAGAGAGGAGAGGGGGAAAAGAGAGGAGAGAGAGAGAGGAATGGGAAGAAAGGAGAGAGAGAGAGGGGGGGGGGGGACGGAGATGAATGAGATGAGGAAGACACGACGCAAGAACGAACAAGAAACTACGGCACGAGAAAAGCCCGACAGAGAGGATAAGACGAGAAGCGCCAAGAAGCAACCCAACCCCGAGGCACGAAAAGGGGCCCGGAAGGGGAACCCGAAAAAGAGGGGAGGGCGGCGGGGGCGGGGGTGAGGCCGAAATCAAAACTCGAATCGTCAGCCCCTTCTCCCCTCTGGGGCCTCCGGGGAGACGCCCCCCGCCATTCCCCCCCTCCTTGCCCCTACTCTTTTCCTTTTTTCCCAATTTTTTCCCCCTATTTTCTAAATCTTCCTTTCCCTATTAAAAAATTCCCCCCAAAATTTCTCTCCCCCTTTATCCAAAACCCCTCCTCCCCCCTCCCCCCCCCTTTTCCCCCCTTTTTTTTTCCTATTTTCTTTTTTCTTTTTTATTCTCCTTTTCTTTATTTATTTTTCTCTCTTCTTTTGTTTTCATTTCTTTTTTCATTTTTCCCATTTTCCCTTCGCCCCCCTTTTTTTTTTCTCTTTTTTTTTCTTCGCCTCCCCTTCTTTCTCTTCTTCTATTTCTTCTCCTCTTTTTTCTTTTCTTCTTCTCCTTCTTTTTTCCTCCTCTTCTTATCTTTCTTTCATTTTTCATTGTTGTTGTTCTTTCCATTTTTTCTTCCTTTTCTTTTTCTTTCCTCTTTTTTTCCTCTCGCTTGCCGAGGCTTTTTTGCACCCTTTTCATTTCCTTTGTGCATCTTGATTTTCGTCTTTTGCTATTTTCGTTAGCATTCGCCTCCATAAAGCCGAGGATAACAGACGTCAACAAGGAAACACAATAACATTGGCGAGAAGTACCAACACTAACAAAGTAACGATACAGCAATATTTAGTGATAATAATCACTATGATAACGGTTGTTTCCTCCTTCTTTATCATTAATTTTATCACTCTTTCTATTTGTTTTCATTGTTATATTTTATCATAATCATCATCATTAATATTATCGTTAAAACTATGTTTTTTATCATTTTACCATTTTCTGCATCACCATCATCATCAACAACATTATTACTACTGATGCTAACTTAATCGTCATCGTCATAAGTGCCAATAAAGCATTTTAATTATCAAAGCCATTATCAGTGTCATGATTTTTATTCTCTTTTTTATCACAAATAATATTTGCATTACCATGATCTTCCTTTAATTCATTGTTGCTACCATTACCATTTTCATGTAAACTGCATAATGATATAACTTATATGCTTTATCACAGTCAACAATGACTTTGTCTTCCAGTTACCTCTTCCTTTCTTTCTTTCTTTCTTTATCTCTCTTTCTTACTGTAGATTTCCTCCTCCTCGCTTTGTGCATTTTCGGCGTTTATTATCCTCTTATGCTTCCTTTACAGTTGTGCTTCCCAGGACAGACGGAGCATAAGGTCTTTTTTTCGAACACAAGGTTGGAAGCTCAGTTACAGCATTTTTAAGACCTTGATGTCAGCACACTTGGTGTGCGCGGTGCGTGTGTATACGAACATACACTCATAGATGTATACTTACACACACACACAACACACACACACACACACATACAAACACACACACACACACACACACACACACACACACACACACACACACACATACACAACACACACACACACACACACACACACACACACACACACACACACACACACACACACACACACACACACACACACACACACATATGTATATATACATACATACATACATACATACATACATACATACATATACATATATATGTATATAATATATATATATATATATATATATATATATATATATATATATATATATATATATAGAATTAGATATAGATATAGATATAGATATATAGATAATAGATACAAAACACACACACACACACACACACACAGATATATTAATAATAGTATATAATATATATATATATATATATATATATATATATATATATATATATATATATATATATATATATATATAATCTTGAGTGTACGATGATATACAATAGGATGTCGAGCTGCTTACCTATCGCTCACCCCTTCCGCCCACTGCTGTTCCTAACCTTAGAAAATCCCCAAATTTATCGGACAGAAGTCCCGCATAAAGAGCATCCTTCAAGGCAATGAGGCGCGACGGGACGCATCACTTGGTGAGTGGCGGCGCAGCTAAGGAATCGCGGAGGAGATGGCACGGAAGGAGACAGGGAGGTCACTGAGCTGCCTTCGGGAATCGGGAAGAGAGTGTAACGAAAAAAAACGAAAAAAAACAAGGACAGAAAACAGGAGAAGAAGAAGAAAAAAAAGATAACATCACAAATATTCATGAATGCAAACATATACTCAAAGAATCAAAAATAAACGCACTCACATACAAGTGATGTATTCATAAAATATTTAGGAAAATACTTGAGCTACATTGAATCACTGATAAAAATCTCAAAATGAGAACAAATTTAAAATTCAGATTAACAATTTGATCTGCGTATATAGAAAAAAGTAAATCTCAGTAAAAGAGTAATAAAAGATTATGTTCAATGAATTCCATCCCCCCCTCCCACCCCTCCTAAAAGTAACAGCCAAAAATACCTAAAGTATTTTAATTGCTTGAGCAATGAAAGTGAGAAAGAGAGGAAGAGGAAGAGAGAGATTTAAGGGGAAAAAAAAAAAAAAAAAAAAAAAAACCCCCAAAAAAAAAAAACCCCCAAAAATAAAAAAAAAAACCCCCAACAAAAAAATTTTCTTAAAAAAAAAAATTTTTTTTTAATTTTTTAAAAAAAAAAAAAAAAATTTTTTTTAAAAAAAAATTTTTTTTTTTTTAAAAAAAAAAAAAAAATTTAAAAAAATAAAAAAAATTTTTTTTAAAAAAAAAAAAAAAAAAGAAAAAAAAGGGGGAAAAAAAATTGGGGGGGGGGGGAAAAGGGGGAAACCAAAAAAAAAAAAGGGGGGGGAAAGGAAAAAAAAAAAAAGGGGGGAAAGGGAAAAAAGAAAAAAAAAGGGGAAAAAAAAAAAAGGGAAAAAAAACCGGGGGGGAAAAAAAAACCATCCCCCGGGGGGGGGAAAAAAAATTTGGGAAAAAGGGGGAAAAAAAAAAAGGGGGGGAAAAAAAAAAAAAAAAAAAAAAATTTAAAAGAAAAAAATTTTTAAAAAAAATTAAAAAGGGGGGAAAAAAAAAAAAAAAGGGGGAAAAAAAGGGAAAGGGGAAAGGGGGGGGGGGAAAAGGAAAAAGGAGAAAAAAAGGGCCGAGGGGGGAAAAAGGGGGGGAGGGGGAAAGAAGGGGGAGAGAGAGGGAGGGGGAGGGAGGGGGGAAGGGGGGGGAGGGGGGGGGGGGGGGGGGGGGGGGGGAAAAAGGGGGGAAAAGAGGGGGGGGGGGGGAAAAGGGGGGGGGGAAAAAAAAGGGGGGGAAAAAAAGGGAAAAAGGTAAAAAAAAAAAGGGGGAAAAAAAATTTGAAAAAAAAAAAAGAAAAAGAAAAAAAAAAAGGGGGGAAAAAAAAACCCAAAGGTTTTTAAAATAAAAGGGCAAAACCTTCCCCCCCCCCCCCCCCCCCCCCCCCCCCCCCCTCCCCCCCCCCCCGGGGGCCTAAATTGGGGGGAACCCTTTTTGGGGGGGGCCCCCCCGGGGAAAAACCCCCAAAAATTTTTAAAAAAAATTTTTCCCCCCCTTTCCTTTTTCCCTTCCCCCTTTTTTTGGGGGGGGTTTTTAAAAAAGAAAAAAGAAAAAAAAAAAAATTTAAAAAAAAAATTTTGGGGAAAAAAAAAAGGGAAAAAATTTCAAAATTTAATTTGGGTAGCCATCCGTATTAGATAATTGGGTAATTGAAAAGATATTCAGAAACACAATATTGTTTTGAATATCTGCAAAAATATTTGCAGGTTTATATATATTCATTAAAATATAGTTAGACAATATAGATAAACAGATACATTGTTATAGATGTATATATTTTTTTTGTTTTTTTTTCGTACGGGGATGGAATAAAAGAAACATATACGATTTGCCAAAAAAACCAGCAACCCGACACAAAACCCCCAGGGTTAAAAATCAACAGGGGAAAAACGTACCCCAAAAAGGGGTCGACCCGCTCCAGGAAACCCCCCTTTGCAAAAAAACCAGCAGAAAAAAAAAACACAGGGCGGGGGTAACATTGGGTGACCCCGGGCCCTTTCCCGGGAAGGGTTTTTAAAGGCCCCCCCTTTAGAGTAAAAAAAAAAATTTGCAAGGGGAATTTTAAATTTTTTTATGATTTCCGCACCGAAGAAAATGAAGACAAAGTTTAAAGGGGGAAAGCTTTTGTTTTAAAAGAAATAATGCGGCGACACGGAAAGATCATTTTTCCCCCACGGGAATGTGCAGCAAAAATCTTTTTTTATATTTACAATCATATTCATCAAAAAACCTCAACGCAGGCTCTGGCCATCTTTAAAAAACAGCTAAAGGGAAAAATTGGGGAAAAGGCATTTTGGGGGTAGTAGTATGTA
>NC_051424.1:16629458-16631958 GCF_015228065.2 Penaeus monodon
GTGTGTATGACCATTTCATTCGGGCTATTAAAAAAGTGGTGAACCAGTATGAAATGTGGAAAATAAAAAGACTGAAGAAATGACTCAATCAAATAAAGTCTTGGGAATAGTGAAGCTAACAATGCATTACCGAGTGAGAGGTAAATGTGACGGAAAAGGGAAGAGGCGCTTGGAGGGAGGAGATGGCCGGGGGAGAGTAGTTCCCTGATGAATTACTTCCACAAGTCATTGTGCAGGGCTACACGACAATACCACAGCTATTTCCGGTCTTTTCCTTTATTTCCTCTCTCTCCTTTGCGCCTTCTTGTTCTGTTTTCTGTTCTTTCTTTCGCTAGCTCACCATAGCTCCAACTCACTAGTGTTTGTTTTTTCGTTTTTTTTCTATTCCATTCGTTTCTTATCACTACGAGACATGGTCATGCACCTTTTGTACTTCTCTGTAAAATTATTTGTCGTCCACTGGACGTAATAAATTTATCAAATCAAATCACACGGTGAATTGTCCACAATTTGAGAATCGAGTCTACGGACAAAACCTCCAATTTCATTTACCTTACCGTGTATGCTGAGCGAGTGTGTGCTGAGCGAGCATGACTTGTAAACGGAGAAGTTAAAGTCAGATGCAAGTACTTAGCAGAAGGAGAGACAGAAAAGTATTGAGACAAAGGATAAAGAACTATATGCAGTCTCACATAATAGATCCAACACACATTTTCTCAGTCAGTCAAAGAATATAAAAAATACCCGTAGATAAATATCTACATTTTGTACTTCTCCGTGTCGTTTTTCATTCATTCAGATGAAACAACTACTTATGTCTTGACCGACATAATCTTCTCTATCAAAGCGGCTAAAGAGAGACAGAGACAAAAGATCCCTTTCTTTCCCCGCCCCCCCCCCCCCCGCTCTTACTCACTCGTCTCTTTTGTCTTCGACGCAAAATTTCTTCTCACTTCTGGCCTTCCCCGCCCATGCTACTCGACGGAGCGCGGACGAGAGAGGGCCGATGCGAATCAAGAGTGCCCTCTGGATGCTTTCTTTTCCTTCTTCTTCCTGTCTTTATCATTCCTCCTCGTGTGCCTATTCTGTATATTACTGCTTCTACTTTTTCGCTTTTTCTTCATCAGCGATGCATCTTCCTCGTGTATTTATTCCCTCTTTCATAACCCTCGTCTTCTGCTCTTCGAATGCCTTTTCCCCCTTTTCATTCGACCCCCTCCCTCTCGTTCCCTGCCTCCTTTTGACATGTCCTCCGGTTGTGTCTCAATATATCTGCGTGGGATGTGACCTCACTTGTTTATTCACCGGGCCATCCGACCTCGTCGACGCTGCCGGCATCTCGCGCCCGCCGTTGAGAGACGGTTTATGCATTCTTATGTTCTCGTTCTCTTCCTCTCCCTCCCTCTCTTCTTTCTTTCTATTTCTCTGTCTCTTTCTGACTCCTTCTCTCTCTCTCTCTCTCTCTCTCTCTCTCTCTCTCTCTCTCTCTCTCTCTCTCTCTCTCTCTCTCGTGTCATTCTCTGTCTTTGCTCTTTTTTTTCTCTATCCCTGTCTCTGTCTCTGTCTCTGTCTCTATATTATCTTCTTCATCTCCTACTTTATCTATCTTCTTTCTTCTCATTCTATATCTTCTCATCCTCACTCATCCTACTCCTACCTCATCATCCTCAATCACTCCTCATCACTCAATCCATCACCTCACATACCCACTATATATATATATATATATTATATATATATATATATAATATATATATATTATATATATATATATATACATAATATATATATATATATATATATATATGTGTGTATGTAGTGTTGATGTGTGTGTGTGTGTGTGTGTTGGTGTGTGTGTGTGTGTGTTGTGTGTGTGTGTGTGTGTGTGTGTGTGTGTATGTACACACACACACACACACACACACACACACACACACACACACACACACACACACACACACACACACCACACCACACACATATATATATATATATATATATATATATATATATATATATAATATATGTGTGTGTGTGTGTTTGTGTTGATGTTGGTGTGTGTGTGTTGTGTGTTTGTGTTGTGTGTGTGTGTGTGTGTGTATTATATATATATATATATATATATATATATATATATATATATATATATATATATATATATATATATATATATATATATATTGGTTTCATAATATATATGTGTGCCTTATTGATGTACTAAAATATTAGTTTACTGTTTTATAATATGTTTGTGTTGAGTAATTTATTTTTGCCTACTGCATATCTATTATCATTTATCATGATAATATTATGTTCAAATATATATTGTCATTATTGATACACTGAAATATTAGTTTACTGTTTTATAATATTGATTGTGTTACTATTTCAAATTTTGCTATATCACCCCTTCACATGGTTATATTTTCCTGTAAAATTACTGACTTTCAATAACTGTTTTTACCATCAAATTGAATAACATCTTACTGTTCTCTCATTC
>NC_051424.1:16668064-16673064 GCF_015228065.2 Penaeus monodon
ATTATTATTTATATATTATTATATTATATTATTATATTATTTTATTATTATTATATATTTTATTATTTTATTTACATTATTATTTTCATTATATTGTATATTATTATTTATTATTATTATTTATTATATTATATTATTATTATGTATTGCATTATTTTATTATATTATTATATTTATTTTTTATATTATTATTATATTATATTTATTTTATTATATTTATCATTTTATTATTATTATATTATATTATTATATCATTATTATTATTATTATTATTATTATTATTGTTATTATTATTATTATTATTATTATTATTATTATTATTATTATTATTATTGTCATTATTATTATTGTTATTATTATTATCATTATTATAATAATAATAATAATAATAATAATTATTATTATTATTATTATTATTGTGCCTTGTCAATTGACGTTGGCTACCATGCATCTGAATCTCTGTCTGTCCTGAGTCAGATGGAAGAGCTCCCCTTTCCGTAAGCATCCCACTGCAGCAACCAGATTATCTAGGAACTTCTTTCTCTGTCTCCCTCTGGATCTTGAACCATCAATTTTTCCTTCCATAACCAGTTTCTCCAAGCTATTTTCTCTTACTATATGTCCAAAAAAATTCGGTTGTGTCTGAGTGATAGATGTTCGAATCTGTCGTTCTTCTATAACTTTTGCAAGCACCTTTTCGTTTGACACAAACTCAGTCCATGACACTTTCAACATTCTCCGGTAACACCATATCTCCATTGCTTCCAGTTTCTTTTTCATCTCTGCACTAATGGTCCATGACTCACTTCCATATAAGAGAACAGACCAGATGTAACATTTCAGAAATCGTTTTCTCGTTTCAATAGATATTTTGGAGTTCGTAAAAATGCTTTTATTTTCCAGAATTTTTTCTTTGCAATTGCAATTCTACGTTTTATATCTTTGTCGCACCTGACATCACTTGTTATCATGCTTCCTAAGTATTCAAATTCTTGTATTTGTTTAATTTTCTCATTGTCTAAATAGATATTACATGTAGGAATATTTCTGTTCTTGCTAAATACCATCAACTTTGTTTTCTTCTTGTTAATAGTCAATCCTCTGACTTCACTTTCATTTTTCAAACTAACTAACATTTCCTGAAGGTTTTGTTCATCATCAGATATTAAGACTGTATCGTCAGCATATCGTATATCAGAAATAGGATGTCCATTTACTTTAAATTTCCCTTCGATAACTTTCCTCATAATCAACTCTGTATACAGTGAGAACAGGTCGGGCGATAGAACACACCCTTGCCGAACTCCACGTTTGATGTACGTCCATTCACTTAAGTCACCATCTATAGATATAGCCGTAATCTGTTCCCAGTAAAAAGTTTCTAACAACCTTCTATCTTTTTTATCTACACCTATTTGTTCCATCTTTCATTATTTCATGATGTTTAACCCTGTCAAAAGCTTTCTCATAATCAATAAATGCTACATACAAGTTCTGCATTTCAATTGATCTTTCAGCTAACATTCTCATAATAAAAATTGCATTCCTTGTTCCTTTTTCCTTTCTGAAACCAAACTGACTTCAAGATACTTCGGCATAAATTTTCTTTTTTATTCTGTTCATGAGTACACGCAAAATTATCTTGGTTACATGACTCATAAGGCTGATAAGTCTATAATTGCTACAGTTTAATAGATCTCCTTTCTTTCTGATAGTTATAAAAACCGACTCTTTCATTTGATTAGGTAATACACCACTGTTATATATACTATTTGCCAAGTCTAAAATTTTTTCTGTCCCAAGATCTTCTCAAGCTTCAATCATTTCTTTAGAAATTTCTGATTTTAATATAATCGTTCCTGTTAATTCTGTTCTGGATATTTCTGGTGTTACTTCAGGTCTACTATCATTAAATAACTCTCCAATGTATTCTACCCATCTGTCTAGGACTTGTTTTTTCTCAAATATTACATCTCCGTTTTTGTTTTTCAGTGCAGTGTTTGCAGTTTTCATCTTTGGCTTTGCCATAGTTTTTATTTTATTGTACAATAGTTGTTGATTTTTATTTGCCAGATTATTATTATTATTATCATTATAACATTATCATGATTATTATTATTTTTATTTTTATCATTATTATTATTATAATTATTGTCATTATTATTATTATTATTATTATTATTATTATTATTATTATCATTATTATTATTATTATGGTTATCATTATTATCATTATTATTTTATTATTATTATTATTATTATCATTTATTATGATTATTATTACTATTATTATTGTCATTATTATTACCGTTATTATTATTATTATTATTATTATCATCATCATCATCATCATCATCATCATCATCATCATCATCATCATCATCATCATCATCATCATCATCATCATCATCATCATCATCATCATTATTATTATTTTCATCATCATCTTTATTTCTATTTTGTTGTTATTGTAATTGTTACCATTATTATCATCATTGTCCTAAAAGTATTGTAAGATTCATTACTAAGAATATAACCTCCATGAAAAGTCTTTTAGTGAATTTGATTTCCATTACCATTCTTTTTATCATCATCATTGTCATCGTTACAAATATTGCCAACAGCAATGATCACGATGGCATGAAAAAGGTAATGGTGAAAAGCATCAACAGTGAGTCAGATTGTTATCGATGATAATGCAAATTAAAACAAATGATGAAGAGACAATTGGGAAAAAAATTGGGAAGGAAATTACTTTCTTTGAGTCTTACGTCATCCACTTTATTCATTATCATATTGATACTTTACAATGATAAAATTGCCTGCCTTATTCATCCTTCGCTTTTCCCGTACCCATTCCTCACCCCATCTCATCCCCACCCCTACCCCTACCCATGTCAGCCTCCGTCAAGTTTTTTCAAATTATGGGCGAACAAAGGAGACCTTTTTCACTAATTTTTCATACGGAAGTCCGCAAGATTGCAAATATTGCAAGCGCGACAGATGCAGTAACCGCGGACCCACAGCGATAACTAAGGATGTCAACGAAAGTGATTGATTACTACAAGGATGGCAGGCGAGATGCGGAGGGAAAAAGACAGACAAGTATAAATAGAGATTAAAAATTAGAAACATTCTTTTTTATATTCTTACTGTGCTAGGTGTTATTATTATTATTATTGTTATAATAATAATGATGATGATAATAATAATAATAATAATTATTATTATTATCATTATCATTATTAACATTATTATTAACATCATCCTAATTAACATTTATTACTATTATTATTATTATTATTATTATTATTATTATTATTATTATTGTTGTTGTTGTTGTTATCATTATTGTTATTAATATCATTATCATTTTTATAATTATTATTAATAATATTATTATTATCATTATTATTACTATTAGTAGTAGCAGTAGTAGTAGTAGTATAATTACCATTATCATCATCATCATCATCATCACCATCATTATTATAAATATTATTATCATCACTATCATTATTGTTATTATTCTTGGTGTCATTGTTGTTGTTATCATTTTTAAAATTATTACCATTATCTTTACTATTATTATCCTCATTATTGTTATTATCATCATTATTATCATTATCATTGCTATTATTACCAATATGATTGTTATAATTATTATCACCATTATTATTACTACCATCATTAAAGTTATCGGTATCATTATAATTATCGTAACAATATTCATTATCATCAATATATGAACAATTACCATCGCTATAAGTAATAGCTGCAGCAGCAGCAGTAGTGGTATTATTTCTATTGCTAGTTCTAGTAGCATCATTTTCATTGATATTACTATTAATTTTATAATTGCCATAATTATTGTCATTCCGATAATGACGAGCATTATCAGATCTTATCTTCACTTTACCATTGCTATTATTTTTATCAATATTACTTATAGTGATCCAGATCTCAGACACTATTGCAGAAAGTACAGTGATGTAATTAAATGGATAAATAAATGATTAAATTTTGTATAATCAAAATCTATCTAATTCTAGTGATTTAGATAATTAGATAAACAGAATGTATACAAATAAGAATATTCCAATTTGCGTTTTTTACATGCTTTTTGCATGGTAGAATATGATAACAAAATTGCACAAAAAAGAAACTCATTCCCAAATACCTTAATAGCCATTCTCAGCATACCATTATTTTGAGAAACTGGGGAAGAGATAGAGAAGATATAGTGCTCAACTCGTTTAAGAAAACACAACTAAAACAATAAAAAGAAATGTCTAACATTCCATGGGGAATTCAAATCTGGACTTATCGTGGTTTCTACCTTATTGTGGGCTTTAAGACTTTGCACAAGTGCCGACTGGAGCCGGATCGGCTCCAGGTTTTCTATCATATAAGCAAGCTGCTTGTTTTCATGACGACATTACATATCATTGGATATAGAGAGCAATTGACCAAGAACGCCACCTGATGATAGACTAGACATGTAGTTTCTATTCTTTCTATAAATTTTCGGGAAGGCTGTCGAGAAACTGCTCCAGTTCCTGTGGTATAATTTTATTTTTTCGAAAATCAAAGCCTCTAAATGAACACAACCAGGGATTGCACCCAGATAGAACAGAAGTGGATTAAAGGAAGAAGGAAAGAAAGAAGTTGCCTCAAATCTGGCACTGTAGGATAAAACTGAGAGTATCATCTTCCTAATTCAAATGCTTAGGATGAATTGAAAGTTTTAGAAATAGACATTCAAATAAACATGTAATAGAGATTCATCAAGTGGGTAACAAATAATATAAAATAACATAACAAATAACAATAACATTACAAATCGTAGTTAGCGTATGTACAGCAGATTACGAGAGCTAACTAAAGTTTAATTTTTTGCACTGTTTTTTTCACCTAAGTTGCATCTCTGACTCCCGTGTAGGCATTTCAAATGATATCAGAACGATTTTCACAAAATAAAATGGCCAAGCGTTTCAAAC
>NC_051424.1:16680564-16690564 GCF_015228065.2 Penaeus monodon
GGTGGCATCGCTGTCTGCTTTCGTGAGAACCTCGCGGTTCAGGTGATCTCTGTGGACATCCCTGATCATCTGGAAATGATGTTCCTTAAGATTCACGGAGAATCACCCATTCTGATGTGCGTGTGCTACAGGCCCCAGTGGCAAGGACGAGAGCCCCTTACCTATCTGCAGTCACACCTTGATGCTCTCCTACAAAAACATGAATGCAGCCATGCAATCATTGTCGGCGACCTAAACCAATATCTTGTCGCCAGGGCATTTGATGAGTTGCTGACAGTGCATGGATTAACAAATCATGTGGATTTTGCCACCCACATTTCAGGTTCCTCACTTGACCCTGTTATCAGTGACCTCAGCTCCGACATAATTACGTGTAGCCAGCTGGGGACTGTTGGATCCTCAGACCACTTCGCTGTTCACACACAGGTGATAACAAAAGTGGATCGAGAGGAAAATACAATAAGAACAAACTGGCTCTGGAATAAAGGCAAATGGGCCAGTATGCACCACAAGCTAAGGCAGGTGAGCTGGGATAAAATATTGAGTGGTGATATCAATGACCAGGTTTCCAATATTAATGACGTCTTATTAATATTACAGAGACGATTTATAGTCAGAGATACAAATGCAAACCAGGAGATCAACCATGGTTTGGTTATCAGTGTCGCACTGCTGCTGACCTGAAAAGTAGAGCCTGGCGTCGATATAAGCAGCATCCAACCAACCACAACAAGCAACTGCACAAGATGGCTTGCAAGAACTGCATCACGTGCAAAAGAGAGCGATAGAACAATGGAAAAATGACCTACAACAAAAACTCTCTGGTCGCATTGCTTGCGATAAAGTCTGGTGGACCTGTATAAAGCAACAACAAGGCCTGCTTCAGGATGACACCATACCACCATTAACAAAACCTGATAAAACCACTGCAATCACGAGTGAAGAAAAGGCCCAGGTACTTGCCACTCACTTTGCAAGCAAAATGAGTGTGCCTGACCTCGACCTAATTCCCCCATCCGTCCCTCTCTACACTAAAGCCACACTAAAGACCATCAGCATTAAAGCTGACGAAGTCAAGAAAATCCTTCGTCATTTAGACACGAATAAAGCTATGGGTGGGGACCAGATAAGCCCCCGTCTGCTCAAAGGTTGTGCTGACCAATTAGCAGAGCCCCTGTGTAGGCTTTTCAACAACTGCTTGCAAAGGAAGCAGTGGCCTTGTTTGTGGAAATCTGCTAGAGTAGCGGCGATACACAAAAAATCTGCAGCGACGGATCCTAACCCCATATCTCTGCTATCTGTTGTTAGCAAGATATTTGAAACTATAATTGCTGAAAAACTCACTAGGCACTTCGACGGCCACCGATTATTGAACGAGAAACAGTTTGGCTTTCGGGCAGAGAGATCAGCCTCTGACCTACTTCTCGTCCAGTCATCGTCATGAGTCAAGCCTTGATGATGGCCAAGACACTTATGTGATCGCACTAGACATCGCTGGTGCGTTCGACAGGGTGTGGCACCGTGGCATCATCAGCAAGCTAAGGAGCTTCGGCATCAGTGGGGACCTCCTGGACCTTCTTCAAAACTATCTCCATGGAAGATCACTTTCCGTGGTGGTGAACGGCCACTCCTCCACCGAGTGCCCCATTAGTGCCTCTGTGCCCCAAGGTAGCGTCCTCGGTCCTCTGCTTTGGAACGTCTTCTTTAATGACATCCTGCAACTCATACCGGAGGCGTCCGCGTATGCTGACGACTGCACGATGTCATTCACTTGTAAGCGAGACGACCATCAGCGAACAATAGCGCGCATCAATCAGACGCTTCAGAGCCTGGTGGCGTGGAGCCGGAGATGGCAGGTGACGCTGGCCCCGGAAAAGACACAGGCGATGCTCATCTCCCGTCGGAGGGACCTGGCCTCCTTGCCCGCTCCAAACATCCTCCTCGACGGCAAAAGATTGTCTCTGCAGGACTCTGTCAAGATCCTTGGAGTAGAGTTCGATAGCGGCTTAACATACACGCGTCACGTCCAGCAAGTGGCTAAGACAGCTGCATGGAAGCTTGGATGCATCCGTCGCATCAGCCACCTCCTGGACGGGCCTGGTGTAGCAACACTCTACAAGTCGCAGGTTCGCAGTCTTATGGAGTATAGTCCGCTTGTATGGTCTGCATGTCCGCCTTCATATCTTCTTCTGCTGGATCAGGTTCAGAGGAGGGCGGAAGCAATCATACGCTACAAAACTCGGGAACCGCTGGATGTCACACTTCAACCAATGCAACACCGGCGTAATGTTGGCGGCCTTTGTGTAATGTATAAAGTTAACGTAGTGCAGACTCCACATCTGTCAAGCCTACGCCTTCCCGCTCTACAGGACTCCAGCTACGACACCCGTGGTGGACGCGAGCGACAAGAGCAAGTGCGTGTGCCCTTTGCCAGGACAGAGAACCACCTACGCTCATTTCTGCCAAGATATGGGCGTCTCTGGAACCACATGGTCAGGAACACCAGCCTCCATCGCGCAACGTCTCTACAACAGTTCAAGAGTCGCGTCAACATTTGGATCCTCAACCATATAGCAGAAGTACAGAGGTTTTTAGAGTTTTAACTAGTCACATATTTATTTGTCTTAAACATTAGGTTTTTAGTTCTTTTCCTTCTTAGTTTCGTTGTCATTTTAATGTTCAATTTTAGAGTGCTTGCCACAGATAGTTTAACGTGTAATATGTTAAAGCTTTGGCAAAGTTTTGTAAATGTACTCTCATGTTACACCTGAAATAAAGGTTAAAAAAAAAGAAAAAGAAAAGAAAGAGAAGAAAAAGGAAAAGAAGAAAGAGAAGAAAAGAAAAGAAAAGAAAAGAGAAGAGAAGAGAAGAGAAGAGAAGAGAAGAGAAGAGAAGAGAAGAGAAGAGAAGAGAAGAGAAGAGAAGAGAAAGGAAAGGAAAGGAAAGGAAAGGAAAGGAAAGGAAAGAAAGAAAGAAAAAAGAAAAAAATATATTTGTATAATATATATATATATATATATATATATATATATATATATATATATATATATATATATATATATGCACACACACACACACTCATATATATATATATATATATATATATATATATATATATATATATATATAATATATATACATTTTTTTTTCTTTCTTTCTTTTTTTTTCTTAACGGTAGGTTCATGTCTGAGCCGCCGTGGTCACAGCATGATACTTAATTGTAGTTTTCATGTTGTGATGCTCTTGGAGTGAGTACGTGGTAGGGTCCCCAGTTCCTTTCCACGGAGAGTGCCGGTGTTACCCTTTAGGCAATCATTCTCTCTATTTATCCGGGCTTGGGACCAGCACTGACTTGGGCTGGCTTGCCCATCCAGAGGCTAGGTAGACAATCGAGGTGAAGTTCCTTGCCCAATGGAACAACGCGCCGGCCGGTGACTCGAACCCTCGAACTCAGATTGCCGTCGTGACAGCCTTGAGTCCGATGCTCTAACCACTCGGCCACCGCGGCCTCTAATATATATATATATATATATATATATATATATATATATATATATATATATATATATATATATATATATATATATATATATATATATATATATATATATATATATATATATATATATATATATATATATATATATATATATATATATATATATTTATTTATTTATTTATTTATTTATCTATTTATGTGTGTGTGTGTTTGTGTGTGAAGGAACACTCAGAAGGCAACAAGTGCAGTGAATAGAAGAAGACTAATACAAAATTCCGTAAAAAAAGTATGGAAACCGATAAAATGTATGAATGATAACTCAGTCTTGGGCAACAATTAGACTGCGCTTAATTTTTTTCAATATACCTTAATATGTAGAAAGAGTAAAGAGTAAAAAAGACTATATCATATCTAAACACACATCTCCTTCGGTCGTCAAGCATCTTAGTTAACTTTGTTGATGATGATGGTAATAGTGACCATCATGGTGTTAACGATCCCTTTTATTAGTAGTAGGAGTAACAGAGTCCAGCGCGACAGATATGACTTACTTTATTTTGCACTCTGCATATATTAATTTTCATCCTTGCCTTTTTCTACAGCAATAGCAGAAGTAGCAATATTAGAAATATGGCAGTGCCGTGTTCGGTTTCATAACAGAGTTCTAAAACCTCCCGTTCCCGTTAGCAGGGAAGTTCCTCGGCGAGCGCAACCATCTGGAACGCTTTGTGTTCAGTGGGTGTCATTCTTTGCTTCTTGCAATGTAAACCTAGATTTGGGACGCATCTTTTTTGCCTCGAGACAGAATTAGAGAACTACTCGTGAATACTGATCACTTCTAGTCGTGATTTTGAGAGCCTTGTGTGATCTTATAGCTTGGATGATACTATGATTTAGTAAAGAGAAATTGGGCTTTTGTTGTGCATTCGTGTAGATCCTGAATTGTGCGGTAAGTAATAGCGCAAGCTTGTTAACCTCCTCTAAGGCTTGAATCCCGCATTTTTAATGCAGTGCTGACATACTACTTTTGCTAATGTAGTAAGTATGGCGTGTTATTTATGATGGCAAGTTGATACTGAGCAATATGCTGATTGGAAACTAATGAACAGATCGACAACTGAATCAGTGCAGATAGGTAATTATTTCAGTAAACACTAACGAATTTTTACACTTTTAATGACTGCTTATCGATTATGCTATTGCATATTGCACTATAAATAAAAGTGATTTATTGTAACGGGTGCGTTCAATTACTTGCACATTTCATAATATAATATGCCAATAACATTACTAATGATTTTTAAAAGTATTATTTGTATTCCATTCTAATGTAGCAGAAAAAAATGTGAATAGCTTTTACATGATATGAAATGTTGTATTCGAAAGGTACGTTTGTTAATATGCACTTGTTGAGCTGTGTCGCCGAAAGGAGCTTAGCTATTTATGAAAGTAGTGTGGATGATAAGGATAACAGAAATATCAATAACCGATGAAATAACGATAAAAAAGTTATGATGGCATGAATAGTGATGGCAGAAATGGTGATGATCATACTATTGATAATTTTAATAATAATGCTAATGATAATAGTAATGATAGTGATAATATAATAATATAAAATAATAGTAATAATGATAATAATGATACTACTACTACTTCTACTATTACTACTACTACAACTAAAGATAAGGATAATGATGATGATAATAATAATAATAAATGATAATAATAATAATAATAATAATAATAATAATAATAGTAATAATGATACTTATATTAATAAAGATAATGATAACAACAATAGCAATGGTATTGATAATGATCATGATAATAATAATAACAATAATGATGATCGTGATAATGTTGACGATGATGATGATGATATTGATGATGATGATGATGATGATATGATGATGATATGATGATGATGATGATGATGATGATGATGATGATGATGATGATGGTGATAAAGGAATAATGAAGATGGATGAAAATTAATAATATATGGATGATAAGTTATTACTATAAAGTGGAAAGAAAGAAAAATAAAATTTGTGATTATTAAATGATAAAAATGTTTTAAAATTGGGACAATAAAACAGTGATGGTGATAGTGACAAGAACATCAAGAACAACACTGCATGTAATCGCCATCAATGATTTTAATAATAATATAATAATTAATTACGATCATTTCTCTTACCATTACTACATGCTTACTGATAATCAGATCTAACAAACTATAATAGAAATTATCGAAACGGACTGTACGGGAAAGCATCTTCTAAGGAAACTAAAAGGAAACAGGCGAAGAAAGAGGACAGGGGAAAAGGAAGAGGGGGAAAGTAAGGGGTCGACAGGAGAAAAGGCGCACTAAGGGGTGAGCGAGGAATGTAATAAGATAACTAAGAGTCAATTTCCTGACTTATGGCCTGCCTTGGCTCCTAACAGTCTTCTTTGACGAGGCAGTTAATACAGCGCTCGAATCCTGAATGATATGCTGCATTGAGACAAGAACCGCTGCACCGGGAGTAAGAAGGATGGAATAAAAAGAATGGCGATAGGGAGCGAGGATGGGGAGAGGAGAATAGGGAAGGTGACGACGGGAATATTTGCATGTATGTGTGTTTGTTCGTGTGTGTATGTGTGTGTGTGTGTGTGTGTGTGTGAGAGAGAGAGAGAGAGAGAGAGAGAGAGAGAGAGAGAGAGAGAGAGAGAGAGAGAGAGAGAGAGAGAGAAGAAAGAGAGAGAGAGAGAGAGAGAGAGAGAGAGAGAGAGAGAGAGAGAGAGAGAGAGAGAGAGAAAAGAGAGAGAGAGAGAGAGAGAGAGAGAGAGAGAGAGAGAGAAAGAAAGAGAGAGAGAGAGAGAGAGAGAGAGAGAGAGAGAGAGAGAGAGAGAGATTGCGTGTGTGTATGTGTTTGTGGATGTGGATATGATTACGTGTGTATGAATTTATATAAATATACAGTTCACTAGTTATCAAGGAATTTCCTGTTCAAACCAGAGGCTGCGCACACGAGTGATCAGGGACATTTTCCAGCTATGGAAATATAATCAGCTTAAGGTATGGACATCTTAGACTTAATATCCAGCTGTGGATCAGCGCATTAATCATGTCGTGTTTCCCCTCTTTGTCTCCTTCCCCTTCCCCGAAACACCGCTCTTGTCAAAAGTAAATGGCCCGACTAACTTTAAATTATCGTTGAAGAGACACATTTCTGTGGATCGCTTGCACGGGGATTGCGATTTTTCATAACCGATCGAACTTGATCTTTCTTTCTTTCTTCTTCTTGTTTATCTTCTTCTTCTTCCTCTTCTTCTTCTTCTTCTTCCTCACCTTCTTTTTTCTACTTCTTCCTTTTGTTCTCCTTCCCCTCCTCCTTTTAATATTTTTTTTTTCATCTTTTTCTTCTTCTTCTTTTTTCTTTTAACTTTTACAGCAAATCACCAGGTATGAAAGACAAGACAAGGCTTCTACTACGCCGGCGGAGTACGATCACTTTGCGCTGGTGTGGAAGACAGAGACACACAGACCGAATACTGATGAGGTGATTTTTTTTTTCCTTTTAGAATATCTTCTCCATTGCTCTCTTTATCAAGCCACTGAAGGCCCTACTGGCATAATCAGAATAATTTTAGAGCTTCAGTCTACGTGACTCGGAAACCTACTATTGTGAGGGGAATTTGCTGCCACACGAATAGGAATTGTTGACGCTACAAGAGGGTACCGTTTATTCTTTGTCTTTTTCATTACTTTTGCTAATTTTTGTCATAAAAAATCAGAGATGACAAAAGACCCACAACTACTCTCCGCGGGCATCAGACACAATATAAGTGTAAACAGAATTTTTTACCCCATTTTTGCTTTCCACATCTCTTCATGTGGAAACAGATCTTGGCAGCCAGAAAGTGACGCGAAAAGTGACGTCAGTCAGCTTTGTATTCTGGTAACTTTTGAGCGAAAATATCATAGAAGCTGAGATGCAAAATAAAATACATTATATATATATATATATATATATATATATATATATATATATATATATATATATATGTGTGTGTGTGTGTGTGTGTGTGTGTGTGTGTGTGTGTGTGTGTGTGTGTGTGTATATTCCTGAACATAGGTATATGCGTGTATGTGCCGCACATATACGCATACATAGGTGGGTAGTTAGATGTATAGATAAACAGATAGTTATAGCTATAAATATACTGACAGAAAATTGATAGAAATGTAGATATTGTGGCCGACAAATACAGTTAGATATGGAATTACATTTTGCTTTTATACTTGCCAGCCTGACACATAGGTGATCACTGTACTGAAATTCAAGTGCAGCGAGCCAGTTCGCAGGAATGTTACTATACGCCGAGGGGTTTCACCTAAAACTCCTGAAATGCTGCCGGAACAATTTCAAGATGAAACGGTCAAAAATGATCGCGTTACCAAGTGCAAAAGGCAGAGATATGAGGCCGTTTGGGCCCCGCGGCTGATGGCAACGGCCCTCGTAAAGAGCGGACTTGCGAGCGACGAAGAAGTACTTTATTTGTGCGCTCCGATCGACGAGGGAAATTGATACGGCGCTTGGCGTCTGCAGAAGAATTGGGAATCGAACGGGAATCGTTTTTCTTTAACGTGCATGAAGATGTTAACAAAGCCGAACCAAATCAGTGAAATTTCTGTCTGTAACTTGGGAGCGCTTCCGAAGGGAAAGCGTCTCTGCGCCTGGTGACTGAATACAAACGTCTGAAACCACAGAGCTATAGGAGCGAGTTGGGAGGAATAGGGAGCGGGGGGCAAGTGAGCCAAGGATTTTCTGGAGGTGAGGCTTTTAGTTTAATACAATTATCTTCGTATTTATTTCATTTTGTCTTCAATTCTTTCTTATAACAGCCATTATGATGTTTTCTGAGCAAAAATATAAGCATATATTCACACATGCACACCAACATAATCCGTTTGTTGCTCTTCGATATATCCTTATGTTCCTGTCTTCTTTTTTCTCCATTCTCATCCTTTTTTCTTCATATTCTTTTATTCCGTCTTTCTTATCCTTTGTATTTATTTATTGTTGTGTGCTTTCCCTTAATCATTTGACCCTCCTGTCTTCACAAACCGCCAGTTCACCTATTTCACCTAATCCCTTCCCAATTCTTGTGACTGCCTCCTCATTTTACCTTTCTCCTCTCTTCTCCTCTATTCCCTTCTCTTCTCTCTTCTCCTCTCCTCCCTTTCCTCCTCTCTTCTCCTCTCCTCCCTTCTCTCCTTCCCTCTTCTCTCTCCTGCCTCTCTCTTCCTCCCTTTCCACTCCTGCCCCCTCGCCGATGAAGCACCGAAGGGGAAGTCACAAAGAACCATTCCGGAGACTGCCAATGGCGCTACATTTTTGCCTCGGAGGTTTGTCCCATGTCTCAACTCGTGGGCGAGAGTCAGTCGAGGTCACTGACCTCTACGGTGTGCAGGAGAAGAGGGAGAAAGAAGCTGGGGAAAATTCGTAATATTTCTGTGGCGATGATTATAAGGATAATGTCCATAACAACAATACCGGAATACAGAGGTAATGCCAATAATAAAGCCACCGCCACTCTGTTTATTAGCAGCTATAATATTATTAACAGGCACCGAAGAAATGTATAAATATCTCTTGGTATTGACGATAAGAAACAACGTAATATTGACAGTTATAATGTAAATCACACACTGATACAGAGAGAGGGAAAAGCAACACTAAACAATGTTTAGAAGAAGAAGAAGACGAGAGAGGGGGACAAGTAACAAACCGATGGCTCGATCGAAGGCGCCACAAATATTTGAAGCAAGTAAACAGGAGGAGGAGCGCCAAGGCCACTTGTTTGGCCAGACAAGCGATGGCAGAAGGAAGACATGATGAACAGAAAAGGGAGCAAGAGCGAGGCACGCATGATATGGCCGAGGAATGCCCGTGATGAATCGACTAATTACAAGACGACTGTTACCTGGACGAAGTCAGAAGCTGCGTTCTAACACACATACACAAATACAGCCACACACGCATACATATACACATTCTCTCACACATGCACACACATACACTCTCTCTCTCTCTCTCTCTCTCTCTCTCTCTCTCTCTCTCTCTCTCTCTCTCTCTCTCTCTCTCTCTCTCTCTCTCTCTCTCTCTCTCTCTCAGCACACACACACACACACACACACACACACACACACACACACACACACACACACACACACACACACACACACAACACACAACACTCTCACACACACACACACTCTCTCACACACACACACACACACACTCACACACACACACACACACACACACACACACACACACACACACACACACACACACTCACACACACACACACATGCCGAAGCGCATCTTTCAGCAAGGCCATTCCCGAGGACACCGTCCAAGAAATCTCAGAAGAATGGCGTGGCTCGGGGGGGGGGGGTAATGCACCGGAAGATGGAAAATTAATCTAAGGCTAGAAATGGCCACT
>NC_051424.1:16708064-16715564 GCF_015228065.2 Penaeus monodon
TCCCAAGGGACGTAAAAGTTTAATGAATCCTTTCTCTCGTGCTGCTTACTTGTTTTACTATATTCTTTTGTTATGTGCGTTTTCTTTCTTTTTGTCTGGGACTCGTAAACATACAATGGATCGAGCGAGACTTACTCGACTTGATTTTTTTTTTTCTCATGTTCTAAGCAGATGGAATGTTTCTCACGCTTGTGACCCTATAAAACTCTAAGAGCTCATGTCACTTATTCGTCCTTGCTTCTCATCTCTTTTATCTTACTTTTCCCTGTTCTTTGTCCCGGCTATTTTCTCTCCTCTTCCGCCACGACCCCCGCAATCTACCCCCAGCTGTTCCCATCCACCTTAAATTTGTAACCTTCTAGAATAGCCTAAGATCGAGGTCGATTTTCTCGTTGGTGAACCTTTTGTCAAACCCGAGGATAGGCGGGGGAGGCAGGGGAAGGGGAGGCAGGGGGAAGGGAAGGCAGGGGGAAGGGGAGGAGGGGGGAAGGGGAGGCAAGGGGAAGGGGAAGCAGGGGGATGGGAGGGAAGAAGGAAGAGAGAGAAGGAGACGGTGGGGAAGGGGAGGGAGAGAGAGAAAGAAAGGGGTGGAGGGGGTGAATGGGAAGGGGGAAAGGGAAGGCCTATCTATCGCCTTTTGTTCTTTTACCTTTAAATGTTGTCAAAAACTGCTTTGTATTTTCCTTGCTATTATTCTTCTGCGTTATTTTCATTACCTTTGTCAAAATCATCATTATTATTATTACCATCATCATCATAATCATGATCATCATCATCACCATATTTATTATTATTATTATTATTATTATTATTATTATTATTATTATTATTATTATTATGATTATTATTATGATTATTATAATTTTTTTTATTATTATTTTTATTATTATTATGATTATTATTTATTTATTTACTTATTTTTTATTTTTATTATTATCATTATTATTATCATCATCATCATCATCATCATCATCATCATCATCATCATTATTATTAATATTATTATTATTATTATTGTTATCATTATTATTATTATTATTATTACTATTATTGTTATTATTACTATTATTATTACTATTATTATTATTAGTATTATTATCATTATTGTTATTATTATTGTTGTTGTTGTTGTTGTTTTTGTTATTATCATTATCATTATCATCATCATCATCATCGTTATTATTATTATCATCATCATCATTAATATTATTGTCATTATCTTTGTCATTGTCATTATTATTATCATTATTATTATTATTATTACTATCATTATTATAATTATTATTGTTATTATTATCATTATTATTATTATTATTACTATTATTATTATTATTATTATTATTATTACTATTATTATTATTATTATTATTATTATTATTATTATTATTATTATTATTATTATTATCATCATTATTATCATCATTATTATCTTCATTATTATGAATATCATTATCATTATCATTATTAACATTAGTATCGTTATCACAGCTATTATGATTATCACTATCATTACTGTTATTTTTATTACTGATACGAGTAATAATTAGTAGTATTAGTATTACCATTATCAGATTAAATACTACTATTGTTATTATTATTATTATTATTATTATTATTATTATTATTATTATTATTATTATATACTACTACTACTACTACTACTAATATTATTTTATTATTATATATTTTTTATTATATTATTATATATCATATATCTCATCATCATCATCATCATCATCATTCATTATATTATTATTATTATTATTATTATTATTATTATTTTATTATTATTATTATAATTACTATTATATTATATTATCATTATTATTATTATTATTATTATTATTATTATTATTAGTAGTAGTAGCATTATCATTACTTTTATTATTATTATTATTAGTATTAGTATTAGTAGTATGGTTACTATTGCTTTCATTATTATCATTATTATTAGTACTGAGTCTGAGAACACAGAGAGAGATATGTGATAAAAGTAAAAGCACCACTTATCTCCTCCTCCCTAATGCTATGTAATTTAAGATAATTAAGAAAAATAGATTAAAACAAATAATGTATAAGCCCCCACGGGTAACAAAAACATCTTATCTCTATTAGGTGTAATAACAACTAACAGACCAGACATCATTCTCTATTCTGATGTCATCCAGTGCCATGTTGCTGACCATGACCTCTTCCCGATGGCGTTAAATATAAAGAAACAAGGCGACCACCGGTAACAAAACCTTTTCGCGACTTCATATACTGACCCTAAATCATTCAGGATGTTTATCATGTCTCAAGAAATGACTATTGGATATTATCGACAGAAAATGTAGAGAGACAATACACAGGCACACTGATATATCTTAATCACATGAGAAACTACTGACTAGAATCACAGTTGTGCAAATTCTAGCTCTAAGCATAATTAATTGTTGTTCATATGTCTGGAATTCAGATAACAAAACCAAGATGCGGAAAGTACAAAAATTACAAAACTTTGCCGCAAGAGTTGCATTAGGTAATATAGCTTATCTGATCCCATCACCCCGCATATTCAAAAACAAAAATGGTAAAAGATCATTCTAAATACAGTTATGATACATATGTTTTCATTCACAAACTCATTCATGGGAATTATCCACAGTGGTTATTGTCCTTGTAAACTGTAGTGAACACATCAGGTGTCCAAACACGACAGATAATTCTCTTTATGTTAAGTGATCGAATGCGGAAACAGGGGCACAACAAATGCAAATACGTGGACCCCAGATCAGGAACATGCTGCCAGATAAGATTAAAGACATTAGCAGCTTCTGTAATTTCAAAACGAAATTAAACGAGTACCTCTTCAATAGTCAAATGTAAATATAGCCCCCACCGAGCAGCAACAGTGGGCGGCGGCCGGACCGAAAAATCCCTCCGTCGACGGTTTCATTGTCGACATAAACACGCTCACTCATGCTCAGACGCCCGCGGAAGCTGAAAACTGCACTGCAAGCGCCGCTGTTTTTGTCTTTTAATGCTGCTTTTTCTTGCGCTGGACACCATGGGCGCTGATGGGACGAAAATTAGGGGAAAGAAAGCGAGAGGGGCACATACTCACACACTTGTAGGTATGTATGTGTGTGTGTGTGTGTGTGTGTGTGTGTGTGTGTGTGTGTGTGTGTGTGTGTGTGTGTGTGTGTGCGTGCGTGCGTGTGAGTGTGTGCGTACGTGTGTGTTTGTGTGTGAGTGTGTGTTTACAGAGAGAGCGAATGAAAGACAGATATACGATCCTTTTCTTTCCCACACCTCGAGCGTTACCCTGTAAGTCAAAAGAAGTTTACGAACCGCGCATTTGGAGAGTCATATATTCTCAGTTAGGTTTTCCGGACGCAACAAATGTGGGATTGCAAGATTGTTTTCTCGCTGGCTCTGCCCTTCAGCCCGGTTAGGGATCCTCCCCTCGCTCCCTCCCTTTTCCTTCCCCTATTTTGTAATCTCCGTTTCCCTTCCCTCTCTGTTTTGGGAGCCTCACTACTTTCCCTTTCTGGCGTGTGTCATATGTCCTCTCCTCATTCTGTCCCGTCCTCCTTTAGGATCCCGCCCTCCTCCTGGTTCGGCAATCCCCCCACTCCCCTTCTCGCTTTTGGTCTGGGTGTCTCCCCTTCAACCCCTAATCAGAGAGCCTCCCTTCCTCCCTCCTACACCATTTCGGAGTCTCTACTCCTACTTTCTCTCCCCTACAGATCCCTGAGTCTACGCTACCCTTGTCTTGGGCACCTTAGCCTCACTTCCCCCTCCTGGTCTGTGAGCCTAACCTTCCCCCTCTTCTTTGTGGCTGTCCCCTTGAGCCCCACCTCCTAGTCAGTGGGGCTCCTAGACTACCTCCTAAACTCCTCTTCCCTCCCCTCCCGTGGTTTGGGCGTCCCTCATCCCCACTCTTCGTCCATGAGTCTCCCTTCCTTTCTCCTTCTCCTTGTCCGTGAGTCTTCCCCCCCCCCTCCAAACTCCAACCCCTTCCCTTCTCCCGTCCCACTCCAGCCCTCGTCTGAGGCCGGGCTTTTCCCCTTCTTCCCCTCTCGCAGCCTGGCACTAGGTATGTGATATCACCGCACACACGTATATTTTTATTTCAATTTATATCACTGGTGACTGTTTTATAGGACAATATATTGTCATTATGCGGTGCGCCCTGTTCGGTGGGAGTGTAGGACAAGGAGCTGTATGAAAGTCTGGATCACTGTGGAGAAGGGAGAAAATAAAAGAATGGAGAGTCACGGCAGAAAGAGGGAGAGAATAGGGGGGAGTGAAGTAGGATGAGATGAAAATATTAAGGGAGAAAGGATGGGATAAGAGGACAAAAAGAGAGAAGATCGAAGGATTGAGATTCCTACTGCAGCTTTTTCTGGACAAGAAAGGAAGATGGAGAGAGAGGAAAGAAAAATGAAGTTGATTTGTTGTTTCATTAATGTTGTAGCTGTTGTAATTCCCGGGAAATTGCTCGAGTTCTCCTTGTTTTCGACGCGGTGCAGGTAGTGAAGTATGAAGGGTGCAAATTATAACGAAGAGAGAGCGAAAAGAATAGAAGGAAGCGGAGAAGAAGAACGAGACCGACAGACAGATAGAAATACAGATAGTCAGACAGAGAGATAAAGACAAGAAAAAAAAAAAGGAAAAGGAGGAGGAGAAAGATAGACAGACAGACAAATGGACAGACAGACAGATAGATAAACAGATGGATAGATAGACAGATAGACAAGCAGACAGAGAGATTGGCAGATAGACAGACACAGACAGAAAGAGGAAAAGACGCGGAGGAGGAAGAGAGGAGAAGAGAGAGAGAGAGAGAGAGAGAGAGAGAGAGAGAGAGAGAGAGAGAGAGAGAGAGAGAGAGAGAGAGAGAGAGAGAGAGAGAGAGATAGACTGATAGACAGACGTCTTGACTCTCTCTTTCTCTCTCTCTCTCTCTATCTCTCTCTCTCTCCCTCATCTATTACATAATAGGCACATTTATTATATTATTCCTCTAGAATTACTTTCTTATCATTTTCTAATAAAGTGTTCGATTCAGAAAGTGAATCGCAAATCTCCCTTCCTCCCTCACTCCCTCTCTTCCTCCCCCTCCCCCTCCCCCTCCCTCTCCCCCCTCCCCACCCCCTCTGCCTTCCTTTCTCTCCTTCTCTCTCCCTCCATCCCTCTATATCCCCCTCCCTATCTCCCTCTCTTTTTTCTTCCTTTTTATTTCTCGTTCATGTATTTATTTGTTTATTTTCATTTCTTATATTTAATTTGTTTTCGTCATCTTCTATTTTTTGTTTTTTTTTAGTTCTCTTCCTTTGTTTTCTTCCTTCGTTCATTTTATTTTTACCCTTTTTTGTTCGTTTTCTTCCTTCGTATTTTAACTAAGAGATCGCAAGGATATTTTTGCTGTATTCCTTTCCTCCTTGTACATTATTTCTCCCTTATCTGCTTCTTCCTTGCTTCCGCCTTTCTAACTCTCTTTCCTTCCGCCCCTCCCTCTTCCCTTTTTATCAGCATTCCTTCTCTTCCCCTTTGTGACCGAAGGCGATGTTTTTGATCGCGAAAAACATACAAATATTATTCAGCTTTTTTCCTTCACAAAGGCATATTGAGACGAAACTGAAGGGGGGAATAGCGGAGGCTGTGTAGCTTTATGCACATGCGGATGTTTACGTTTGGAAGTGTGGAGGAGGGTGTGTGTGTCTGCGTATTTTTGTTTGTTTGTTGGCGGGTGTGTGGAGAGAGTTTTTCTGTATTTCTGATTATGGGTAAGTTTGTGTGTTAGTTTGTGAGATGTCCATTATGTGTTTGTTTGTTTGTTTGTTTGTTTGTTTGTTTGTGTGTGTGTGTGTGTGTGTGTGTGTGTGTGTGTGTGTGTGTGTGTGTGTGTGTGTGTGTGTGGTGTGTGTGTGTGTGGTGTGTGTGTGTGTGTGTGTGTGTGTGCGTGGTGGGTGTGTTTGTGTGTGGTGTGTGTGTTGTGGTGTGTGTGCGTGGTGTGTTTGTGGGGTTGTGCGTGCGTGCGGTGCGTGCGCGCGGTGTGTGTGTGTGTGTGTGTGTGTGTGTGTGTGTGTGTGTGTGTGTGTGTGTGTGTGTGGACGTTATTATTCTAATAGTAATGTGTATGCCTGTACATATTTCTTATGAATATAATGGTGTGTTTGCGAACATCATCTACTCAGCGAATGAGTGAGGAGATGCAGTGATCAAGTTGCGGAGAGCGATGCAGAGGTCATTGCTATGCACGAAAGTAAACACATTAATCAAAACTTTAAAACATTCCGAAAAGTCTACAAAAATTTTCATCCTGTTGTTTACAGTCATTTCTTTCCTCATCGTTTCTCAGAGTTTAGAATGTTTTGTGTTGATAATCGCGACCTTCATGTATTTCCCTTTTCATTTAGCAAGAGAATCATTCCTTTCGGAAGCCTTTCTAAGGTTGCCGCAGGGGCTTCAACTCCTTCGTTAGCATTCTTGTCTGGGTAATAAGCAAGCAGCATACTCCATCATAACGGCCTCTGATGGAATTACAGAGTCGATGGCTTTGGCCCACCTCCAGGGGTCCGTAAGTTTCTGACTCCTACTTTATATCTTCCCCAAATTTCCCAGTTTCTTTTCTCTTCTCTTTTTGTCTGTTTTGTTGTCCCTTGGCTTATAAAACCAGCATACCTCTCACCCGAATATTCTACACACATATATATATGTGTATATATATTGTTATTCCCCAGCCATTCATTTGACTGCAGGACTTTCAATTCATTATTGAGAAGTCCGAGCGCAGGCACTTTGCAGCTGCTGGTTTTAAACTCGGAACCTCAAGAGTCAGTCCACTTTTTTAACCAATGAACCATCGCGGCAGTCATTAAGTTTTGTACAGTTATTCTTTAACTATTTTACTGGCAATTAAAAAAAAATCAAAACGAAGGTATTTCCCTAAATATTTAAACCAAAAATTCGCTATCTTGTGTGTGTTACAGAATGATATATTTTTTTTTCTACTTAACCTTGTGTACTCGAAAGTAAAATTCACAGAGATATCAAAAACTGATCATCTACATATATATGTTTAACTATCTTCTTGATACTGACCAGTAATGGTGTTCCATATATTATATATATATATATATATATATATATATATATATATATATATATATATATATATATATATATATATATATACATATACATATACATATATATATATATATATATATATATATATATATATATATATATATATATTATATATATATATATATATGCGTGTGTGTGTGTGTGTGTGTGTGTTAGTGTGTGTTTTTAGAAGTGTTCGGAAGAAACTTTCTCTCTCCACACAGTTCTACGCCTGGTCATAACTCATTGATCCTGGCAGAGACCAGTGATTTCATTACAAGCTAAATTCACACACCAGTGAGAGCCATTTACCCCTTCACATCCCACGGAAGCATACTGTACATAAAGCCTCATTTACGCTCTTCGCCTGTACAAGCCACA
>NC_051424.1:16785564-16793064 GCF_015228065.2 Penaeus monodon
GATCCCTCCACAGAAAACTTAATAATTTTTGTTCACGTAGCGCGTGGTGTAAATTTTCGCTTACTGACTCGAACGTAAATTTATTGTCTTATTCCCTATCATGTTATGAAACCAAACCTTTAGATTTTGGTTTATCGTTTGCTACCAAACCCGGCACTAATCATTGTTTAGATTATATTAAAGGTCTTGATAGTTTCATTGCGAAGCAAAACAAATCCTCGACTAAAGATCTCAGCTACTTTAAAGGTGTCATGTTACATCTAATTCTTGATTTATTTGACGACTTTCAAAAGATTACCCCGATGTTATTTCTTGGCCACCAAATCATTTAAACGGAATTTAGACATTATGATTGCCAATAATGTAGTTATCCTTAATAATATGTTTATATAAGCAAAGCTCATTCTCTCCTGAACGATAACTCGACGTATCAAAAACTGTGCTCCACCCCTTACCCTTCTGTCACAGAATCATTTCGTAAAAACCTCAGACGTATTGCTGCCTTATGTCCTGACACCAAATTCTTTGATCACTTTAGAACGGTTAATGCCTCTATTCCGTATTCTTATAGCCTTCCTAAAACTCACAAACATGGTGTCCCTCTAAGACCTATTTTTTCGTCTTGTAACTCTGTTACCCGTCCATTAGACTCTTGGCTAGCGAGCGTTTTATCTCCTTTTCTGATAGTCATATTAAACATTCAGTGGATTTCTTGGATAAGGTTAGAAACTTGCCGACGCACGGTAAGAAATTAATGAGCTTTGATGTAGATTCCTTGTTTACTAATGTCCCGCTTGACGATATGTTAGAATTTCTTGAAAGCAAACATCTCACGAGAAGATCCCTATTCCGGTCAATTGCTTTATCGATCTCATTCGTTTGTGCGTTGCGAATAATGTCTTTACTTTTAACGGATAATTATATATATATATATATATATATATATATATATATATATATATATATATATATATATATATATATATATAAATCAATGGTATCGCGATGGGAAGCAGCTTAAGTCCGGTTCTTGCGAATTTATACATGGAGATGTTTGAATTTTGAACTCCTTCCGTCATTCTCCCTCTCGGCATTATTTGGTTTCGTTATGTTGATATTTTTTCTTTGTGGCAAGTGAACCGTTCAGATTTCGATTATTTTTTTTTTTTTAGTAAACTCAACAACCTCGCGCGTACTATCAATTTTAGAGTAGAATGAGAAGATTGAGGGGAATTAAATTTCCCCGACGTTCTTTATTAATGTAAATGGCTCGAATAAATTTTCGGTTTACCGTAAACCTACTCACGCCGCTAATTACCTTCACTTTTTCTCGAATCACCCGTTGATTATTAAAAAGTCAATGGTCTCGTCCATGTTTCTTAGGGCATATCGGATTTGTGATGATGAATTTCTTGACCGGTAGCTCGACGGGAGCTCATTTTTTAAACGTTTTCGAAATTAGGATATCCTCGTTTTTTCTTAAATCAGGCACATTCATCTGCGTTATGGAAATTTTATACTCATTCCCGTAATTCTCAACAGGCTAGTGCTAGTAGCCTATTAATCATTCCGTATAACCCGTCCCTCGATGACAAACGGCAAATGTTTAAAGGCGCTGGAATTGTTTTTTTCATATCTGAATACGCTGCGTAATACTTTGGTTAAGCACAATGCAGCTAGCGGTGCTCTTGAGACTTCTCCCGGTAATTACACTAAATCTTGTAAGGATTGCCCCAAGATTTGCATAGGCGAGACCAGTAGAGCTTTTGAGAAAAGAATTAATGAACATAAACGATATTTCAGATTTGCCAGAGAATCAAATGCGTGTTCCGTTCATTTACCTGATGAAGTTCACCAGCTTAAATGGAAAAACGCTAAATTAATTCATAGATCAACATCTTCGTACGGACGAAAAAGGCTAGAATATCTATTAATTAGAAAAAATGACTAATTTTAACTTGAGTGCTGGTTAGTTAGCAAAGCCTTCCCCAGACTCTTCGACCTTGACCCTCCTCCTGAGACTTGCTCTTGTTCGTTCTCTCTACCACTATATATTCTTGTCAAAATTCTCTCTTAGCCTCCGGGCTAATAGAGTGGTAACGTGTCGGCCTCTCATCCGAGGGGTCGGCGGTTCGCGAGGAGTTGCAATTGTTGCCCGGAGGTTACTGCTGTGGCTGGGCACCACGGCGGGTAAGGATTAGTTTCAGCCGAGTCAGCACCAGCTGACACACGTGAGCGAGTCGGCATTAGTCGACACAGTCCGGGCTCCCCTCATGGCATAGCCCGGGCGAGGCTAAGCTTCGCATATCGGACTTATCCTTATCTCTCCTTGTATCCATTTCAATTTAGTATTCCTCTGAAGAGGAACTCGTGAATCGTTTGAAACGTCGATTTAGTTTCATTTCTTCCTGTGGCTGTTTTCCTCTTCATCTTTGTGTCTACGTTACTGAATTTGTGTTTGTGGCAAATATGTATACAGATATATTTATATATATATGAATCTACACATACCTGCATACATGTATGTGTTTATACACACACACACATCTCTCTCTCTCTCTCTCTCTCTCTCTCTCTCTCTCTCTCTCTCTCTCTCTCTCTCTCTCTCTCTCTCTATATATATATATATATATATATATATATATATATATATATATATATATATATATATATATATATATATATATTACGTAAATATGTATGTATTAGTATCTGTCTTTTGGAAACTACGTAAGCCGTTTGATCTTTCGTTTTCTTCACATAATTGATAACAAAACATGTAGCATTACTTATCGTCGACTTTGTAGTGGGATGTTTTTTAAATGCGATTTCCTGGAATTGTTTGTTTATCGAATTAGCAACACTTATGGAGGCGAGGCGGAAATTTTCCCCTTTTTTCAGTACAGCAAGTATCGATTATAGCTGCATATTTCTTGAAACTTGAATACGCTCCGTGTATGAAGTCAAAATCTTTAAAATACTTGTAAATGTTTCTTAGCTGCACCATCAAGCAGCGGCTAATCGGTGTGTGTGTGTGTGTGTGTGTGTGTGTGTGTGTGTGTGTGTGTGTGTGTGTGTGTGTGTGTGTGTGTGTGTGTGTGTGTGTGTGTGTGTGTGTGTGTGTGTGTGTGTGTGTGTGTGTGTGTGTGTGTGCAATGTCTATAGAAATACGAAGTCAATATTTTGTGATTAATAACGCAACAGTATGTATAATTCTTTTCGATTATTTGATCATAGTTTTCGTTATTATTATTTCATGAGTCGTGGCGTACCTCTATGGAGTCGCACTAAATCAAATAAGTGAGAAAATGCTTGTTTGCTTGTTTTAGTTCGAACAACCACTAGCTGAGTGGTTCCAAGAAGGGCGAAAAACAAGTTAAAAAATTACTCCCAATACATGTGCTGTATGATATATGATATCTTGAAAGAAAAATCTTGCTCATTCTGACAGAATGGGAATTTAATCTTGCTCTCTACTTTTATCTGTCAAGTATGCAATTTATATTTTCCTTGTATTTGCCAGTGTATATCAAAACTTTGATATTTTATCTTGATGTGTTTACGATAGCAATACTAATTTCTCGATGTGTGAAAAGTCATCTAAACGCTTGTTTATCCACCCGTATATTAGATGCTCTTTATGATAATGAATCTTCATAAATTCCTGAATATTCATTTCCCGGCTAATCCTAATATATGTTAAATAAGAAACAACATAGGTCCGATGGTATATGGGAAATCCGAGGTGAAAACGAGGCTGTCAAAATGGCACCTTTTTCAAGAACCAGGTATCTCCCACTTGATAGTATACAGGTAAATAATGTGGGGGGAGGAGAAGGGCCACCTTGAACGGCCGCCCTCGTTCCAGATATCCCTTCACCATTGCAACCTACAACCCCGGTGAAGAAATGGGATTCACCACAGAACGTTTTCAAAGAAAGGTTGAAAAAGCGGCATCGCCAAAATCGCCCAGCTGTGTGTGCAAAGCTCCTTTGCTGGATTAGAGAGAGATAACAGGTGTAAATATCATTAATCTTTTTCAGTTTGTTCATAGATTAATTCAGTTCAACTTTTAATATAGCTATGTTTATACATGATAGTGCCACATGATAATGTCACATATGATGTTATGATTATTTATCATTATTTACTTTGCAGATGTGACTAACAAAATATGAAACGGCGGGGATGGCCATGTGAACTGTAATATGTTGGGGGCGGGTTTTCATGCACGGTGTTGATGAACCCGCCGGTGATTCAGTTTAGATAAATATTATGAATTGTCACTATGCTAAAAGGGAATGGAACGTGTTATGGGGGAAACCGGGACCTCACATAAGCACGTCACCTCTGTCGAGGGGATTAAACGATACATAGTTATTATAAGTATGGCTGCCTCTAGTATTGGTCCTTCTTTTCTACAAGTATAGCCGTTTTTCTTTTTACAAATAAACCAGATAGTAAAAATATTTTCGAAATTAATAAGCATCCAAGTAGTCGATTCACTGAAGCCCCCGACAAAAAAAGGAAAAAAATAATTATACATATACAGTAAATATATATCCATATACATACATACATACACACATATATATATATATATATATATATATATATATATATATATATATATATATATATATATATATATATATATATATATATATATTGCATATATATATATATGTGTGTGTGTGTGTGTGTGTGTGTTGTGTGTGTGTGTGGTGTGTGTGTGTGTGTGTGTGTGTGTGTGTGTGTGTGCTTTATTTATTTTTTTTTTTCTGTCAACTATATTACACGAGGAGGGATTCAAAATGTTTATGAACTATAAAACCGATGATTCTAATCAGAATACTTAACAACTTCAGTTCTTCAGTTCATACTCACATACACACAATCATTCATGTGTTCACTGTAGCCTGTTTTGCCTAATGTTAATGGTAATACCATATATCCTGTTTATTAAATCAATGTTTGGTTCTGACGAAAATTGTATTAATTCAAAAATATATCAAGATAACATATGAAAACTTTTTGTGACAAAACACAAGTATGCCATTTTTATCTATACCTACGCATATACTGTCCACGGATGTGCATTCACAAACAGAAGGAAATAAAGATTGAATAAATGACCAATAAATGCAGAGCGCAATATGACCTGCCCGTTTCATCAGAATGAACAAGAATTTTATTTCAAGATAGATATCATACAGCGCATGTATTGGGAATAAATTCTTGGACTCTATATTCATCCTCTTTGGAACCATCCAGCTAGTAATTGCTCGAGTTGAAACAAGCAAACGTGTATTTTCTCTCTCGGTTGTTTGAATGTGGATGCGACTCCTCAGAGAGACGCCACGAGTTCTGGAATAATAATAGCAAAAACTATGTTTTGTTAGTCATTACCAATATTGACTTCGTATTTCTATAGATGCTGTACACACACACACACACACACACACATACACACACACACACACACACACACACACACACACACACACACACACACACACACACACACACACACACACACACACACACACACACACACACACACACACACACACACACACACACACACAATGATAAAAACATCTATGGATGGTGAAGCCACGACGCACGAGAAGCATTTACAAAGGCATCAGCGATTTTGCAAAGATTTTTATTTGATTTAGCTGACATAAATAGGTGTATAAAGAATGAGGCCCTTTCATGTTTCAAGAAATAAGCATTTATAAATGAAAATTGTGTTGAAAGAAGAGGGAAATGCCTCACCCAGTAAGTGTTGCCATTTCAATAAACAAACAATACCAAGAAATTGCATTTAAAAAGTATCCCTCTACAAATTTAACAATAACAAAGACTGTTTCCAAAAAATGGTAATAATACACTAATTGGTCATCACACTCTTTGTTACAAACAACCTAGGGTTTCGCTTCATTCATAAAATACTATTTACGCTATGTTTACATCGAAGTCGCTGCCAGATGTACAGCCATCAAGTGTACTGGAATATAATTCTGCAACTGTACTTGTATTTATACATATGTACATGCATATATATATATATATATATATATATATATATATATATATATATATATATATATATATATATATATATATATATATACTCATGGGTATAAGTACAATCTGCATCCGGTAGTGGGTTTGTGGTCCTGAGGAGTATGGAGATAAATATGAGATATAATCTATGAGATAAATAGAAATAAGGTAGAGGGGACTCTTTATCCTTGGTTGGCAACTCTTCTAGAGACAGTGTCTCAATAAAAACAGGGAAGGCTAAGGTAAGCCACCTTGACTTTTCTTTCTTTTGTATTTATGGCAGACATCTCAGGAAATGGCTATCAGTCCCGTGGAAAGACTGGGCATGTTAAGTGAATTAGCAGAGAACAGAGATTCATGGAAATGCCAAAAAGGACCTGTTGTAGAAGAGAGCATTAGAAGAAGAATAAAGAAAAGAAAAATAATAAATATATATATATATAAATATATATATATATATATAAATAAAAATATATATATATATATTTATATATATATATATAGAGAGAGAGAGAGAGAGAGAGAGAGAGAGAGAGAGAGAGAGAGAGGGAGAGGGAGACACACGCACACATATATACACGTGTGTGTGTGTGTGTGTGTGTGTGTTCGGATGGTCCTTAGGTTAATTCCTTGCGTGCTTGGGGGCGTATTTGTGTGTTTATGATATATTTATACTGTATAAATACGTATGTGTATAAATATATATATATATATATATATATATATATTATATATATATATATAATTATCATATATATATATATTATATATATATATATATATATATATATATATATATATATATATATATATATATATATATATATATATGTCTGGGTGTGTGTGTGTGTGTGTGTGTGTGTGTGTGTGTGTGTGTGTGTATGTGTGTGTGTGTGTGTTAAATAGATATGTATGTATGTATGTGTTGTATTATATAGATTGTATATATACAGTATACCCATACAGTATATCGTGTAGTGCTGCATATTCATGTATTTCTTGAAGGGAGACATGAGCCGGTTGGTCCTTCGCCCGGCTAGAGTCGCAAAGGGCGCGGAAATTGACGTCTGGGTTTCCTTCGCTAAACCCCAAAGGGGGCGGGGCGGCGGGGGTGCCGGGAGAGAGAAACTTTATTTATACAAATCCGTTTTCTCCCTGCAGTCTGCTCTCTTCGGATTCCGCCGTCGACAGGAGACTTAGAATTTGGTCTGCTTCGACGCCCTGGTCTCGACTTCCAGCACCCGACGCGGCCGAACTCGATTTCACTCGCGTCATATCCACATGCTGGTTAGGATGGGTAGGATTAAGTTAGGCTAAGTCACATGCAAGTGTGCGTGTGTTTATATATATATATATATATATATATATATATATATATATATATATATATATATATATATATACATATACACACCTGAGAATGGAATC
>NC_051424.1:16837646-16840146 GCF_015228065.2 Penaeus monodon
TGTGTGTGTGTGTGTGTCTGTGTCTGTGTGTGTGTGTGTTTTTTTTCATCACATTAGCTCGGGCATCTCAACATCGTCTTTTCGTCTTTCTTAATCTTATATTTGTTCTCCCTCTCTTCACATATAAATACACATATATTAATAAACACATAGTCCCCTGCACACACACATATACACGCTCACATACACAGAAGCACAAGAACACACACACAGAGTTCTATAGCATGATTTCCGATCCTCACGGTACCAATACCTGTGTATGGGTCTCCCTCTCCCTTCCTCACCGGTCACTGCAGTACCTGAAACGGAAACAAATGGCTCTCAGTCCAGCGTCACAGTTCATCGAGCAGGAGTCAAGCGGATCCTTGCCGGGGAAGGATGTGTACACAAGTTTAAAGTTTCTCTTCTAAATATTTGTCCTATGTAAGCTTACTCGAGTGGAAGGATGGCACACAATGATACTGCGCTCATCTCAGGGACGAGGAACGGAGAGAGATTAAAGGAAAGAGAAAGGAGAGATAGAGAAGTATATCTGCATATATATATGCTTAATCTAATATTTAAATAGTTGGAAATCAGATGATCATTTTAACACGTTCAATGAGAACAATTAAAGAAATGATTATCAAATTCACCTTCCATGTAAAGCAATAAAAACAGGTCATGCGCGAAACTGAAATGTTTACATTATCTAGGTAGTGAAATTTGCTCTACGTTGGGCTGTTCGTTACTTTTATTCCATTGGGTGTTTATTAGCCCACTTTCTTTATATATACACATATGTGTGTGTGTGTGTGTGTGTGTATGTGTGTGTGTGTGTGTGTGTGTGTGTGTGTGTGTGTGTTGTGTGTGTGTGTGTGTGCGTGCGCGCGTGTGTGTGTGTGTGTGTACACGCGTATACATATATATGAGAGAGAGAGAGAGAAACAAAGAAAGAGAGAGAGAGAGAGAGAGAGAGAGAGAGAGAGAGAGAGAGAGAGAGAGAGAGAGAGAGAAGAGAGAGAGAAAGAGAGAGAGAGAGATGTGTGCTTGTATATATACCTATATATATATATATATATATATATATATATATATATATATATATATATATATATAGTATATATATATATATATATATATATATATATATATATATATATATATATATTTTTTTTTTTTTTTTTTTTTTTTTTTTTTTTTTTTTTTTTTTTTTTTTTACGGTAGGTTCATGTCTGAGCCGCCGTGGTCACAGCATGATACTTAAATGTTGTTTTCATGTTGTGATGCTCTTGGAGTGAGTACGTGGTAGGGTCCCCAGTTCCTTTCCACGGAGAGTGCCGGTGTTACCTTTTTTAGGTAATCATTCTCTCTATTTATCCGGGCTTAAGACCAGCAATGGCTAGGTAGGCAATCGAGGTGAAGTTTCTTCCCCAAGGGAACAACGCGCCGGCCGGTGACTCGAACCCTCGAACTCAGATTGCCGTCGTGACAGTCAATCAGAACGCGATATTTTACAATACATTCGCTCTCATTAATCACGAATTGTATCATATGTCTTTTGATATGTAAATTATGCATAAACTGTTGTTAATTCTGTATGAGTAAAATATGTAGTAAATAATTAGCTTCACTTAAACGACATGGTATTTCAAACATATTCGAAGCATATGATGTGGTATTGCTTCGGTGGGTTGAATAGTTTAAAAATCATCCTGCAAGACAAGTAAATACATGTGATCACTGGAATTATCCAGGTGTGTGAGATTCGGACTCAGTGTAAACATACAATAGAGCTCACTTGCGATGACTATGATAATGAAAAACTTCAAGCAATACTTTTGCTTTCCATATGTAGAACATTGGACGTAACAAGAGAAAGAGAAAAAAATGCTTGGCTGAATCTGAACATTTGAAAGTTTCCACTGCCTTACGAAGAGAAGAGTGGTGTGTATAAAGAACGATATATATATATATATATATATATATATATATATATATATATATATATATATATATATATATATATATATTCTCCCTACATCAAACGAGATTTCGGCATCTATATTTACCTTACGTTCCCTATAGCATCTCATTATTAACATTTTCTACGGCCGGTCTGCTGCTCAGCCGATTTTTTATCTCAGACACATAGCTAATGCTTACCCGACTGGATGTGATGTGCAAAACAAATAGGAAACGGACATGCACTTTGAAGGAAATGTGCGAGGAAACAGAATAGAGGGAATCTTGTTTGTGGTTCTTAATCATTAGTACTGTTGTCTGCAAGATTTGGAACTTCTTTTTACTGCATTTATTTTTGTGCTAATTATCCTTTCCGGTTGAAGTTGCCTAAGCTGAGTAAAATTGTTTGGTATTAAACAGAATGAGCAATGAATGTCATTGAATTGCGGCTGTTAAGAGACAAGTTTCTTTCCTCACAGTTTCTTAACACCGTTACTGAAAGGTTTCCCTCTGTTGATTAAAAATGTATTGTACAAGAAAAAAATAATAAAAATCG
>NC_051424.1:16855146-16858737 GCF_015228065.2 Penaeus monodon
GAGGCACAAAAACAGCAAGGTGCCACCTTGCGAAAGAAAAAGGGGGAAAGAAAAAAAATAAAGCAAAAAACCCTTTTTAAAAAAAAGAAGGAATAATCATTTAATCCATATTATAAATTTTTAAAAAAAAGAAGAAATTTAAAAAAAAAACCCTTTAAGTTAATTGGGGTTTAAAAAAGGGATTTGTTGGGGGGGCCCGGGGGGGAAAAAAATGGGAAAAAAACCAATTTTGGGAAAAATTTCCCCACTGATCAAAAGGGGGGAGGGTTGGGGGTAAGGAAAAGTGAACAAAGCAAAAGGGGCCCTTTGCAAAGACGGAAAAGGGGGCACAAGGGGAAAAATGGGCCCCCTTTGCGGGGGGGGGGAAGGAAAAAAGGGGGGGGAAAAAGGGGGGGTTAAATTAAATTATAAAAAATTAAAAAAAAAAAATTTTTAAAAATTTAGGAATGGGAAAAGGGTTTTTTGGTTTTTAAAAAAAATAATATTAAAATTTTTTAAAAAATTTTTTTAAAAAAAAAATTTTTTTTGAAAAAAAAAAAAGTTTGGGGGGGGTGTATGAAATATTTTTTTTTAAATTTTAAATTTTTATTTAAAATTATTTTTAAAAAAAAATTAAAAAAAAATAAATTTTTTATAAAAATAATTTTAAAAAAATTTTAAAAAATATAAAATTAAAAAAAAATAAAAAAAAAAAAAAAAAAAATAAAATTAAAAATAATATAAATTAAATATATATTAAATTTAAAATATATTTTAAAAAAAAGGGGGTTTGGGGGGTTTTTTTGGGTTTTTTGGGGTTTTTTTTTTTTTTGGGGGGGTGGGGGTTTGTGTGTGGGTGGTGGTTTTGTACATATATATAAAATAAAATTAAATATATAAATAATATATATATAATATAAACATACACATAGTTAATATAAATATAATATAATATAGTATATATATATATTTTGGTATTATTATATATTATAATCTACAATACGTATAAAATATAATATATTATATATTATATATTTTAAAATATATATATAAAATATATTTTATATATAAAATAAATATATATATGGTGTGTGTGTGTGTGTGTGTGTGTGTGTGGTATATATATATATATATATTATATATATATATAATGTATATATATATATAATTATATTATATATATATATATATATATATATTATTATATGAATATATATATATATATATAAAATATATATAATATATATAATATAAAATGTATATATGTGTGTGTGGTGTGTGTGTGTGTATTGTGTGTGTGTGTGTTTGTGTGTGTGTGTGTTGTGTGTGTGTTGTGTATTATCTGTATATTTATTTATGATATATATATATATATATATATTTATATATATTTTAATATATATATATATATAATATATAATATATTTAGTTATTATATTTATATTATATTATATATATATATTATATTATATATATCTGATGTGTGTGTGTGTGTGTGTGTGTGTGTGTGTGTGTGTGTGTGTGTGTGTGTGTGTGTGCATGTCGCTCCTTTCCTCCCTCCGCCCCTCCCCCTTCGCTCTTCCCCTCCCCCCACCAGCCGTGACGCGAAGAAGACCCGCGGCTCCGACCAATTACCGGCGGCGCTGGAGAGTGATGTCGAGGGCATGGATTGCGCCGTGGCCAGAAGCCTCGCTGGATGGGAAAGTGCGAAAGCTATGTGATGAGAGAAAAAGAAATAAAGAGAGACTTAGCGTAAAGTTGAAATGGACAGATGGGAATACAGGATAATATGCGTACATATATCATAGTTAGGTGTAATTGATAGATATAGAGGAAAATACAATAGCAGAAAAAGTGTCACGGCTGGTATTGCGTCAAAAGGATAAGAACGATAAGGAGGGATAGAGAGAGGCAAACATGATAGAGAGTACAGTAACGAATTCCAGTCAATCGGGATCAAAGGGAATCGGCATTTTCTTTTCTGGATGGCAAGATCCAGGATCCGCAGGGACCGGCTATTAGGTAACATATCTTATACTTTCCCCCCTCACCCCCCCCTCTCTCTACTCTCCTTTTCTCTCTCTCTTTATCTCTTTCTATTTCTGTCTGTCTGCCCCTCCCCACCCCCCTCTCTCGCTTCTCCCGTACTCCCTCTATCTGCCAGTATCTTTTACCAGGGTAGACACACCCGCACACACAAGCACGCACACACACACACACACACACACACACACACACACACACACACACACACACACACTCACACACACACACACACACACTCACACTCACACACACACACACACAACAAATATTATATACATATTAATATTACATATATATACATAATACATATAATATATATATATAAATTTTATTTTAAAATATATATATATAAAATAAAATACATATTAAGGCCACGGTGGCCGAGTGATTAGAGCATCGGACTCAAGACTGGCACGACGGCAATCTGAGTTCGAGGGTTCGAGTCACCGGACGGCGCGTTATTCCCTTGGGCAAGGAACTTCATCTCGATTGCCTACCTAGCCACTGGGTGGCCAAACCAGCCCAAGTCAGTGCTGGTCCCAAGTCCGGATAAAATAGAGAGAATGATTACCTAAAAAGGTAATACCGGCACTCTCCGTGGAAAGGAACTGGGGACCCTACCACGTACTCACTCCAAGAGCATCACAACATAAAAAAAAACTACAATTAAGTATCATGCTGTGACCACGGCGGCTCAAACATGAATATATATATATATATATATATAGATATATATATATATATAAAATTTTATATATATATATAAAATAATAAATATATATATTACATACATATATATACAAATAATCATATATACACATATTACATATATATACATATTTTATAAAATATATATATATATATATATATATAATTTAATATATATGTAATATATATAATTATATTATATATATATGTGTGTGTGTGTGTGTGTGTGTGTGTGTGTGTGTGTGTGTGTGTGTGTGTGTAAAAGATACTGGCAGATAGAGGGAGTACGGGAGAAGAGAGAGGGGGGTGGGGACAGACAGACAGAAATAGAAAGAGATAAAGAGAGAGAGAAAAGGAGAGTAGGGAGAGAGGGGGGGGGGGGTGAAGAGGGAAGGTAGGGAGAAAGCGAGAAAGAGAGAGAGGGGAAAAAGGAGAGAAGAAAAAGAAAAGAGAGAGAGAAGAGAGAGAGAGAGAGGAGAGAAAAAGATAGATAGATAGAGAGATAGAGAGATAGAGAGAGAGAAGAGAGAGATAGAGAGATAGAGGGGAGAGAGAGAGGGGAGAGGAGAGCAGGGGAGAGAGAAGAGAGAGGGGAAGAGAGAGAGAGAGGAGAGAGAGGAGAGAGAAGAGAGAGAGAGAGGAGAGAGAGGAGAAGAGAGAAGAGAGAGAGAGAGGGAAAAGGAGGGATAGATAGTGAGAGATGATAGATAGAGGATAGTAGATAGAGATAGAGATATAGAGAGATAGAGAGATAGATAAAATAGAGAGATAGATAGAGAGATAAAAAATAAAGGGTAGAGGGAGGATAGATAGAGGAAAAGAGAAAGAGATAAATAGATAGAGAAATAATAAAAATTT
>NC_051424.1:16889351-16894351 GCF_015228065.2 Penaeus monodon
GCTTTCCTTCAGAGGAGGCTCTCTGCAGAGGATCACCGTCTCCCTCTGCCCACCGACGTCTTCCTCCAGCTGATTCGTCTGTGTGGAGTCTAATTCCTTTTCCTTTGAGGGTCGCTTCTACTCTCAGAAATTCAGTGTTGCCATGAGCTCTCCCCTCTCTGTAGTCTTGGCAAACCTGTTCATGGAATTCTTCGAGTCTGAGCTTCTCCCTTCCATCTCCCTTCGTCCGTCGGTTTTGCTGAGGTATGTCGACGAGGTAGGTCTTTGGTCTTTGCCCTCACGACCCTGACCTGTTCTCGGACTTTCTGACGTCGGGCGAACTCTCTCTCTCCTTCCATCCGTTTAGAGGTGAGATGGGAAATTGACAACAACTTTCCCTCCATGGACACCCTAGTCTATCGCTCTTTTTCATATACAGAAAGCCTATGCATACACTTCTTCTCATACCATCCTCTCCATGTGAAGAGAGGTGTTGCTTCCTCGCTGTTTCTCAGCATCTGTGACCCCATTACCTCTCCTAAAGAGACTCATCACCTGCCCTACACTGAGGGCATCTACTCTCTCTGTCGCCCTCTTCACCCTCTCAACTGCAGGCTGATCTTTCGCCAAGTGAACACTCTCCGTGACAACCTGGTCCACACCAGTCCTCTCTCTACCTCGAAGGTGGGCACCTATGCTGTTCCTTGTGCCTCCTGTGATAAGTAATACCAATCTCACTAAGCGTCTGTCTTAACATAAGTACGCTTTATCCAGGGGGCACAACAACAACGCCCTCTTTTGCCATCAGTGGGACACAGGCCATTAGATGGACTGGTCAGCGGCGCGAATTGTCTTTCCTTCCGCTGATGTCCACGCCCGCAGACTGGTGGAATCCTCCTTAATAAAGCTACTGCCTAATTTCAACTTGAACAGCGGCTTTTCTCCTGCCGATAGTCTCCTCGCTTCCCACATCCTCCGCCTTCTCCTTTATGCCGGCCACCCGGCGCATAGTCCGTGTTTCCTCTCCATTATCTTTTTTTTATACCCCCTCCTCTCCCTTTTCTATTCAGACCTGAAGATGGAATCAAGGTGGATTTCGAAACTGTAGTCTCATTTCATTAAATCTACTTTTTGCATTGTGTGTTTTTCTATCAAACTATATTTTCTTTATCGATATCTCACCTATAGACACAACGGAATTTCACCATTCTGAAGTTTCTGCTTAACACATTGTTTTGGTTCAAAGTTTAACACTGTAGATTTTGCTCCACCAACTCTCTGTCGCAAATCCTACGCTGTCATATTTAATCCTAGTGTGGATCAACTCTCTGTTACAGCCCTACGCTGATGTCATCTTATGTTAAACCTCATGTGGTACAACTTTTACTTCCCTACTAAAAATGCACACAGACTTGCTCCGCCTACCCTCTACCATACACCCAACATGATGCCACTCTGTCTATGATATTCCTCAAATTATGTTACCCCGAGTGATCCAAGTTTTACCTCCCTAAGGTCACTGGGGCAATGTATAAGGGATTAACAAACAGACAAGCTTATATATATATATATATATATATATATATATATATATATATATATATATATATATATATATATATATATATATATATATAACACATGCTTATATCAATAGTTTTCGCACTAGAAGAAAGAGAGAGAGAGACAGAGAGAAGAGAGAGAGAGAGAGAGAGAGAGAGAGAGAGAGAGAGAGAGAGAGAGAGAGAGAGAGAGAGAGAGAGAGAGAGAGAGAGAGAGCAGTGAACGAGAAACAGATACTAAATAGAATTGCATATTTTTAACTTATATTTTTCCTTTTAAACAAAGTAAATACAATTTCCAATACCTTACAAACGACGTTCACAATCTACTAAATCAGTTGTTATATACCAAACAGTATCGCTCAATATATAGTGCATCAAACCACAAACAGCATTGTTAGCTCTTCAACCACGGATTAATCTAAATTTGTCTTACCATTCCAAATATTCACACTAAAAGGAGAAATCAGTGACGAAATTGGAATAAGATTTGTTTTGGTTTATTGTCATAAAATAGAAAGTAATGGATACACGAGACTTGATGTTTTTAAGTGTAACTTTTTTAAACACACGAATATCGACCTGGGATATGCTTAATAAACAGTCCTCCTTAATGTTATCTTTGACGACCTGTCAGAAATTTCTGACTAAATGTTCACAAATGCACACACACGCACTCGCATACGCATACGCATACGCATACGCACACGCACAAGCACACGCACACGCACACACACACCACACACACACACACACACACACACACACACACACACACACACACACACACACACACACACACACACACACACACACACACATATATATGTACATACACATATGTGAGTGTGTGTGTGTGTGTGTACGCATATATATATATATATATATATATATATATATATATATATATATATATATATATATATAAATATATATATACATAAATATATATTATATATATATAATATATATATATATATATATATATATATATATATATATATATATATATACATACATATATATACATAAGGCCGCGGTGGCCGAGTGGTTAGAGCATCGGACTCAAGACTGACACGACGGCAATCTGAGTTCGAAGGTTCGAGTCTCCGGCCGGCGCTTTGTTTCCCTTGGGCAAGGAACTTCACTTCGATTGCCTACCTAGCCAAACCCGGATAAAATAGAGAGAATGATTACCTAAAGAGTAACACCGGCACTCTCCGTGGAAAGGAACTGGGGACCCTACCATGTACTCACTCCAATAGCATTACAATTATTCGTACCACATCACTCGTCGCGAGGGTTGCTAAGGAGCGCTTCCTCCGGAAGAAATATTGAATATGCTACTGGGAGAAGAAAAAAAGGAAGGTTCATAATCAAAGTGTGAGATATGGTAATGTGGTAAGGTACGTAAGGTATAAACATAAAAACATACCCTCAACTTTTGAATATTCATTTATTTCCTCATCTACCTCGGTTGCAGAACAATTAAGGAAACAAAATTATATAAATGAAAGTGCTACATATGCACAGAATATACAGCGCACCTAGTTTTCGAACATATCCTTATTCCCCGAGTCTTGCTTTCATACGGAGGTGTTGGTTTAATTAATTCACTGCGGGAAAGTTGGCAGAGTGGCTGGAAGCTGGAAAGTCGCCTCGGGACTAATTCTTGACTTTAAAGTACATATACATAAGGACCATTCTTTAATAGAAGTATAAACATTTTCATGTTTTTTCTCTATACAGAATATCAATACAGCTTTGGAATTACATTCACAAAGTAACAAGCTTTGAGGCTTATTTACAAACAATATTTCTACACATGCCTTGCCAATCAGATTGTTTTGTTTTGTTTCATTATATATTCAGAATAAATGAATACAAATAAGAATTTAAAACATACCTTTATAGCCCTTGCCTGACTCTTTGGTTCCACACAAATAATTTACAGGTTTTAAAGCCGTATCTAAGCACGTTGATAGACAGGCGGCCAGAAAGAGCCATAGTTTAGGAAAATCTACACGGTTTATTTCGATACAAAGGTGATTCTACAAGTCGGTGACACTGAATGCATTATACCCTGGAATGCGTGCCACCGAGAAATGGTGAACTGTTGATTTCTCAAACGCTCGTGAAATATCAAAATGGAGACAAAGGGAGATGTGGAAAATATATTCACATTGAAAAGATTAATATTTTGCATTTGGTTATGGGTACGAATTAATGGATTAGTAGCTGAAAATGAAACAAAAATCATTATCTCTATGCAAATATAAATTAGCAGGGCCGACGTTCCTTAAAATATTAATCCTCTGAGCAAAATATCAACAATATGGGTTTAATGAAAGTGCTTATTTGTGAGCCAAATATGGTATACATTTGAAATTTATCATTCAGGAAGATATATTCTGGATTAAATGTCTGCATCTGTTCATCATACTTGAACTACATGGTAAATAGAAACCGTCGAGTACGTCATATAAACAGAGAATTATTACATTTATATTTAAGGGGCATAAATTCTTAAGATGCAATATATTTGTTTAGAAGAGCCCATGCCTTAAAGCTGCAGTTTCAGGATAAAGATCCAGCTCATTAACTCTAGGGCCCTCTAGATCTTAAAAAAAAAAAAAAAAAAAAAAAAAAAAAAAAAAAAAAAAAAAAAAATCCGTGACCGTTCCAAAGATATTCTTATAGTTATTACTAATATAGAGTTTCTGGGTTAAAAATTAAGGCTTATATAGAAAGTCCGTCAGAAAGCATTGTTTTTATATTATTTTGTAAGATGTTTTGTGTCAATTGGCAATCAGTTCCCCTGTGTTGTTTTTATTCTACATTTTCTTGTGTTCAAGTCTAACAAGGAAAGATTATTTATAGTTCTATAGTGCAAGTTATGCAACTGACAGTTTAGTATATATCTTTACTAGATTCATATCTATTCATATTTTTTCTATAGCTGTTATACCGAACAATATTGACTACAAAGTGCCTCAGAAGCGATTTTGAGGAGAGAGTAAATCATTATCTCCGTTCTCTGTCATTACTGACGGAACGTTTTCTTTTTTGCTTGATTAGCCAGTCCAACATTAAGCTCCAGGCAATGCCAAGCGGAAGTAAACGGTGTTTGAAAGGACACTTATATTTTTGTCACTCTTCTATTTCTGGCTAATTCCTTCATGTGAGAAAAATCTTTCTTTCTCTTGCTAGCAGTGCTTCGCTTTCTTGTATCTAGTCCATCCTGGTGATATAGAGTGGCCTACCAAAGGGACTGGAGCTGTTAACATTATGAAACTGATTGGAAAAATAGATCTTCACCAATACAGTCGCCAGCCTACTTTTTGGATTTAGGAATGTTCAATTTCCTAGTACGGAGTACTCGCATTTGTCTGTATATATTAAAAGCTTATACTAATAATTTTCTCGCTGTTTACAGATATTTATTGACCTATTAGTTAA
>NC_051424.1:16904351-16914351 GCF_015228065.2 Penaeus monodon
ATTATAGATACTATATAAATTAGATAAGTTAGATATTAAAAATTATATATGTGTTGTGGTGTGGGTGGTGTGTGTGTGGGGGTGTGTGTTATGTTGTGTGTGTTTTGGGGGGTGTGTGGTGTGTTTTGGGCTGGGGGTGGTGTATGTGTGTGTGTGTATTATATAATTATTATATATATATATATATATATATATAATATTATATGGTTGCTTTTAAATATAATTATATATATATTTGGTTTGTAGTTATATATATATATATTATAATTATATTATATTATATTTATTTTTATTTATATATATATTATATTATATTTATTGGGGCCGCGGGGCCGAATGGTTAGGTGTCGGACTAAAGTTGTCACGACGGCAATTGGTTCGGGGGTTCGGTCCCCGACCGCCGCTTGTTTCCCTTAGGAAAGGGAACTTCCCTCAATTCCCTGCCGCCACGGGGGGCCCAAGTCACCCCAAGTCGTGCCGGGTAATAGAGATGGTGACTCGAAAAAAAAAAAAAAAAAAAAAAAAAAAAAAAAAAAAAAAACCCCGGGAGGCGGAAGGAAATGAAACCACCGCTCTAAATTCCCAAAAAAATCAGGGAAACCCATGATCGTCACCCCGCGGTGGCGAAGGGTTAGAGCGTCGGACTCGAAACTGTACGACGGCAATCGATTTTCGAGGGTTCGAGTCACCGCCGCCGCGTTGTCCCTTTGGGGCAGGAACTTCCCTCGTTGCCCCTACCCACTGGGGGCCAAGCCAGCCCAAGTCAAGTGTGGTCCCAACCCCGGATAAAATAAGAAGAATGTTACCAAAAAAGGAAACCCCGGACTCTCCGGGGAAAGGAACTGGGACCCTACCACGTACTCACCCCCAAGAGCATACCGTGAAAACTGCAATGAGTATCATGCTGGACCAGGCGGCCAGACATAAACCTCCCGTTAATGATGAGATAATATTATAATATTTTATATTTTATATAATATATATATATTATATTATATATAAATATATATGTTTAATAATTATTTATATAATATAAATATAAATATAATTTTATATATATGTTGCATATTGTATATTTTAAATTATATATATATAATAAATTTTATATATAATAATAATTTTATATATATAATATATATAAAATTATTTTATAAATAATATAATGCATACATTTTTATATATATGTATGGATATTGTATATAACATATATATATATATTATTATATATTATATATATATATGTGTGTGGTGTGTGTGGGTTGTGTGTGTGTGGGGGTGTGTGGGGTGTGTGTTGTGTGTGTATGTGTGTGGTGTGTGTGTGTGTGGTGGTGTATGTGTTTTTATTTATATATTATATATAATTATTATATTTTATATATTCCTTAAATATATAAAAATTATATAATAATTATAATATATATTAAAAGGTGTGTGTGTGTGTTGTTGTGTTGTGTGTGTGTGTGGTGGGGTGTGTGTTGTGGGTTGGTGTGTGTGTGTGTGTGTGTGTATTTTTTTATTTATATATAATTTTATAAATATATATATAATATTATAATATATATATATTATATTTATTTATGTTGTATGTTACTAACATTTTAATATTTTAAATTTTATATTCATATATATATTTATTATATATGTCCATGACGTATTATATAATATATATATATAATTAATATAAAATTAAAAATTTTAAATTAATAATATAATTATAATATATTTATATATATATATATAAGATAGATAGATAGATAGATATAGATATAGATATCTTATGTTGTGTGTGGTGTGTGTGTGAGTGTGTGTGGGTGTTTGTGTGGGGTTTTTGGTGTGCTGCGTGTGTGTGTGTTGTGTATATATTATATATATAAATTATATATAATATATAATATAATATATATATATTGATTTTGTATATTTTTAATATATATAAAATATATAAATATATATTTTTAATTTATATATAAATATATAATTAATTTATTAAAAAATATATTATATATATATTTTATTATTATTATATGCTGTGATAAACACACACACACACACCCCCCACACCACACACCACACACCACCACCACCCCCCAACACACACATAAATATATATATTATATAATATATAAATTAAAAAAAAAAATATATTATTAAAAAATATATATATTTTAAAAATTTATATATATATATATATATATATATATATATATATATATTCATATAAATGAATATATATATATATTAAAAAACATAAATACACACATTGTTATATATATATGTTGGCATATTTGCTATAGCAATATATAAATAAATATCTACCCATCTATCATTATCTATCGTCTATCTATCTATCTATCTATCTATTTTCTATCTATTATATATTTTGTGTATATGTTAATATAATATATATTATTATAATATTTTTTATATATTATATATATATATATAATTATATATATATCTGTGTGTGTGTGTGTGTGTGTAGGGTTTGTCCCCATTTATTAATATATATATATCATATATATATATATATAATTATATAAATATACATAATATACTGTTCATATACTGTTCTTTGCTATATGCATATATGCTATAATACAACATATTAATAATATATTTTTAAAATATATATATTATTATTTTAAAATATATATTATATAAATATATATATATTTGGGTGTGTGTGTGTGGGTTTTTGGTGGTGTGTGTTGTTTTGTGTGTGGTGTGTGTATGTATTTTTTGGTGGTGTGTGTGTGTGTGGTGTGTGTGTGTGTGTGGGTATGGTGTGGTGTGGGGTTGTGTGTGTGGGGGTGTGTGTGTGCGTGTGTTGGTGTGTGTATAAATTATCTTGTTTTATATATATATATATATATATAATATATATTAATATATATTATTTGTGTGTGTGTGTGTGTGTGGTGTGTGTGTGTGGTGTTTTGGGTGTTTTGTGTTGCTGTGATCACACACACGCACAACACACACCACACACAACACACACTCACACCCACACAAAAACACCCCCACCCCTACACCCAACACCCCACACACACACACACACCACACACAACACACCACACACACCACACATTTTTATTATTATTTATATATATGTGGTTGTGTGTGTGTGTGTGTGTGTGTGTGTGTGTGTGTGTGGTTTGTGTGTTTGTGTGTTGTGTGTTTTTTGGTGTGGTGGTGGTGGTGGTGTGTGTGGTGTGTGTGTGTGTGGTGTGTGTGTGTGGGGTGTGTGTGTGGTGTGGTGTGTGGTGTGTGTGTAGGGAAAATATGGTTTTGGAAATATGTGTGTGTGTGTGTGTGTTGTGTGTAGGTGGGTGGTTGGTGTGTGTTAAGGGGTGTTATTCAGAAAAAAGTCCCCCCCTTTTGAAAAGTTACCGCGGCAAAAGTTTTTTGCATGATTTTTTATTTCGAAAAAACAAATGCGGTCCCCCCGGAAAAATTTTGAAAAATCGCATAATCGGGGCCCTTTGTAAAAGGAATAAATTTTCCGCTTAAATTCAGAATTTTTTGTTTTGAAAGTCCCATTTCACGATTCTTTACATGCTGGCTTTCAGTAATAAAAAAAAAGGAAAAATATTTACCAAAAAACGTGGGTTTTCTTTAAACTCAGAGAAATGTCATTAAAGGACATGAATGCTTAAAAAGTGGCTAAAAGGAAGATTGTCTCTAGTCTGTATTATTCTACCACCGTTTTCCCTACAATTACACAAAAACACCACCCCAAAAACCCCAACACACACACACACACCCCAACCACACACCACATAATACAACAAAATTTTATATATATTTAATATAATATATATTTACACCACTTACATATATATATATATAATATATATATAAAAATAATAAAATAAAATAAAATAATATATATTTTTTTTTTAAAACTTTTTACGTATATATTTTTTGCCCCAATATATATTATATTAAATTAAAAATTAATATATATATATTATATATAAAATATATATTTATTTTATTATATAAAAACCCACACACACCACAAAAACGCACTCCATACACAAAACCCCCCATATATATTAGTATATATATGTATAATATATATATAAAATATATAATATATAAATATATATTATATATAATAATTATATATATATATATATATTTATATATTATAGATAAGATAATAGATAGATAAAAAATGACAGAAAATGTAATAGAATAATATATATATATAAATATATATTATAATATATATATATATTTTAAAAAATATAAAATATATTTTTTTTACACACCTTTCATATTAATATATAATATTTATTTTATTAATAATTATATATATAAAATATATATTGTTTTAAAAATTTTAATAAACATATATATATATATTTTTTTATAATATATAATATTTTTAATAATATATATTTATACCCCCCACAACACACCCCACACACCCACACACAACACACCACACAACACACACCTAATATATATATATATATTATATATATATTATATATTATTTAATATATTTTAATAAAAGTATATATATATTATAAATATAAATATTATATTTTTAATATATATATATATATATTATTGTGTGGGGTGTTGTGTGTTGTGTGTGGTGTTGGTGTGGGTGTCAACTTTTTTGTGTATATAATATATTATATATATAATATATAATATATATAATTATTTTATGATACCACAACACACACACACACACACCACAAAACACCACACAAACACACACACACACACACCACACACACACCACACCACATACACCAACACAAACACACACAGACGAATACACATACAGTGACTTCACATATATGTTTACTTTTACGCGTACGTATGCATATGCACATACAGCGATAAAGAAAGAGCAAGAGGACCCTAAAGATGTAGAATAAGCAAAACCTTTCACAATCCTTCACCATTCTCAAGGAAAGAAAAAGACATGCACTTCAGCTACAACAACATTCCATTACCAACAACAATGGCAACCACCACTACCAGAATATCACAGTACTAATAAACCCCCGGACACAAATTTTTTCAAATGGGAGAAAAATTCGTAGTGGGGAAAAACATCACCTTCCCCTTTTTGCCCCCCTCCGCGCTGTCTCACAAACCCCTTTGCACTGACGTATTAATGGATCGCAAAATCTGGCCCCTCCGTCTTTTCCCGCTAAGGCATTTGGGAGTCTTAAACTCAAAGCTTTAGAGAGCGGAAGAGGGGTTGCGCGAGGACACAGGGAATGCGGAGTTACGCGAAAAGGCCAAAGGAAATCGTTGCTGGGAGAGGTTTTATTATTTTTTTATTATTTGATTCATTTAAAAGGGTCAAATGAGGTTTCACTTCATCCAGATCATACAGCTTATTGAACAAAATGTTGATAACATGGAGCTTAACCTAGTATGTATATGATATTGTTCATTTATTTATTCATTGTAGAATTATTGTTAATTTCCATTTTCGTTTTCTCCGTTTTCCCTTCTTCCACTGTTTCTATCTTTTCAATCTTATATTTGTTATTCTTTTATTCTTTCGTTCCCCTGTACTGTGTACCAACAACGAATCACGTAATCCGAAATTTGCATTTGGACTTTCATCATTAAAGGAAGCCAAACACGAGGAACTACATCTGCGAGAGTGTACTAAAAAATGTAGCAATAGCCTTTTTCACCACACTTCCAAGATTCGGGAATGTTTATTTGGGAACAAAATCGCATTGAAAAATCGTCATAAGAACATTTCGGGGCAAGTTTAACTGAATTTTAGCCTTCGTTTCGTCCGCCATTTCTTTCTAGCTGCTCCCGGGCCCCCCCTCCCACCATTGCTTTCATTCCTCTTCGTCTGTTTATCTGTTTCCATCATCTTCCGTGAGTTTATCTTTTTTTATTTTTTTTTTTTTTTTTTTTTTTTTTTTTTTTATATTTTTTTTTTTTTTTTTACAATTTATTTCTACCGGGTTTTTATCTAAAATTTCCTTTTATGATTTATTATTTCTATATGTATTTATTATTTATCGTCCATTCTATTAATTTATTATTCCGTGGTCTTCTTAATATTTTTTTTCTATATATTTATCCCCCCTTTTTATCGTTTTTTTTTCCCAATATTTTCATTATCTATTTCATTAAAACTGTTAATATTTTTCCAAAATTTGGGTTCTAATTTTTCAGGCCGGAACATCCCCTTACAAAAATATTGACAAAAAACCTTTTAAATTTGGGAACTTGTAAACATCGAATTAAAAAGGGAAGCAGGAAAACACAACAAAGACCAGGCCGGGAAACCCCTTTTAGGAAGGCAGGCATTGAGAAAAGGTTTTATTACAGGGGCGCCCCCCGAAATATGCCCACCTGTTTTTGGCTTGGCCGGCAGAAAAATTAAAAAAAGTTTTTTGTTACTAGTGGGTTTGGGGTCTCCTGTTAAATAAAACGTTTTTTGGGGCTTGTTCCCCGGCCAATTTAAAATTAGGGAAAACCTAGATGGGTATAAAACCAGTCTCTTTTTTAAAAAGCCCCGGGAATGAGCGTGCCCGAGAGCCCAGGTTTTACTGATTATTTAAAAACACGCCTTAAACAGACATAGCGCGAACCTTTTGGAAAAAAATTTTAAAATTTTTCTAAAATTAAAAAAAAAACATTAAAAATAATGTCTCTCGTTTGTAAAAGTAATAATATATTTATATTAAAAATATATATATATATATAATATATATATATATAATATATTATATATATAATTTATATATTTTATATATTTTTTTAAAATTTAATTATATATTTAAAAAATATAAAAATTATTTCAAAAAATTTTTGCATAAAATGCATGACCCATGTCAAAATCCTCCCCCATACATTTTTTTTTTTGGTATATTGTGGAGACAAAAAAGCTTTTTGGGCTGAAATGCTGCAATCTTTCCACTACTTGCGACCCTTAAAGGCCTTGGGTCCTCACGACATGCTTCACATTTAGTCATCATCAACCCATGAGTCAATCTTGTGTGCCCAAATCTCAGCCTTGTTGTGTTAACACAACTTCTACAGCTGGGATAGACACTGGTCACCAACATCCAAGCTCATCTCTAATATCTGGCAGTGTGTTTTTAGAGGTAAGTCCCCAGTGCTCCCTCCATTTGTCATAATGACAACGTCTGATGCTGCGTATTGACAGGGTATGTGGGAGAAGAAAACAAGCATCACAGGGCAGCTGATCAGCTCGCTCATTCCCATAGTTACCAACTAACGCTGGCATCCAACAGAGTTATCTTCATATGTGCTGACATCAGTGCAGGCCAATCATGAACTTCCCTTACCACTGGTTGTGATAAGTCTAAGCTCTTGATTGCTTGCAGAAAGATTCCAAAGTTCTCTAGTTATTTTGATTGGTGCAAAGGGTAGCATTAACTCTCAGTGAAAAACAAAATGCCGAAGAAAAAACTGCAACTGCAGTCTTCTTGCTTTTTGCTGCATAGCCCATACCATTTTCAGATTTAGAACCACCTATATATATTACATCTGATCCTTGGTACTTAGGAATACGTTGAAGAAACCACTTTCTTATTCCGACCATTTCCAGCTCGTCTATATTTGTCCATGGTGGGTAACTGGGGACTTCAACAGCAGTCGTGGGACCTATGCTATGCTGACTGGGCGGTGACTGCCACCCATCTAACCAGAATAAAGGACCCTGCCCAGACACAATGATCAAAATTTTCCTCAATTCTCGTGATTCGTATGGACGAAATACTGAGGTAAACTTTAGAGATATGGATTTCAAATTACATTTTCTATCTTTCCTACAATAATATGTTAAACCCTTATGGCATTCAAAAAAAAAAAAAAAAAAAAAAAAAAACTGCCTCAATAGCCGGATCTAACCATTAAGTTTTATTTTCTGTTTCGAGCTACCAAGGGCACAATGCCAACTTTTCGTATGCCACGGTCCCTGATTTTTTTTTTTTTTTGTATATTGTAATATATTGCTTAACATAAAACCCTTTGTAAACATGGGGTTTCAAAAAAATTAAAGATATGTGCAAATTTAGCAAAAAAAATACAGGTTGTTTTTCGTGGAGGTCGCCTTATGACATATGATAGGAAATTATTGATGAATAAATATCTATACTGCTAATAAGAAAGGTACGTTCACGGTAGATTTCTCTTCATGTAAATATTAGCACCTGGTAATTGCTAAACTGCATCTGTCTGATATCTGTTTGTACCACAGATAAAACTACCTATGTTACTACAGAGTCTTGAGAAATATATACAGATACAACAGACCATACCAAGGAATCTGGAAGAAAAATTTAAAAGGGTCAAATGAGGTTTCACTTCATCCAGATCATACAGCTTATTGAACAAAATGTTGATAACATGGAGCGTAACCTATTATGTATATGATATTCTTCAGATGCATAATTAAGCAATGTCTAACAGGATATTACTTCTTGTTAGTCAGTGTCATATGAAGGACATTATGGATGCAAAGTTAGGACTTGTAGAAAGTGGCTAGGCAATCAGGAAATTTTAAAATCCAAAAGGATAGAAAAGAGAGAGATCATAGAGTTGTGTGAGAAGTTAGGAGGAAATGAATATTACAGATAAAAAAAAGATCTGAGAAGCTACACTTTAGGCGGTGGCTACGTCAGTGCAAGTTCTGAAGTTATAGCAAAGGTTATGCTACAATTTTAGTGGTATGTAGCTTAAAACTTGTACTAACGACAAGCCCACAATGCAGCCGACCTTACTTAGCTTAACTTAACTTACCGACACACAAACATAGAGACTTATAGATTGTTCTAACAACCTTTTCAATTAAACAACATCAGCATTATATAATTCATTCATGAAGATGCAGGGAAGGTAGTTTATTGATTTTTAAATTTTATAAAATTTGGTTCAAATAGAGGCGATTGGTATTGACTATGTAGACGAGGGAAATTTATCTCTGTTTAATTAAAGGAAGTTGAAAAATTTTTAGCAAAGTCCCAAAACAAGAAAATTAAAGGCAGTGATAGAAATTGAAGTGAGAAACAATAATATATCAGTGACTGAGCTATCTCTAAAAAGGTAATTTTAAGTCACAAAGGTAGTTATGGCAACTATATAATCAATAACCCTATATATGTTTATACATAGTAACCTGGAACTTAAAAAGCGTATTTATCTGTTGGCAGAAAACCAAAATAGACTGAGTAGTCTGAAAAGTCGCAGTTTGTTGCTTTGTAGATTTCTGAAGAAGTTTGATAGGGGAAAATATCTTTTAAATAATGTTGGATATTAGCGTGCGAAGAAAGAGATAATGAGCTACTACATCATGCTATAATGATACAACTTGTCGTGTTAATGGGTATGTTACTAGCCTTTTTAGAATAATGAGGCCATAAAGCAAGGAAATCCTCGAAGTGTCACATTATATCATGCATTTCGTAACAACCTGCCTGTGAAAATCAGAACTAGTAGCATGGAGGTTACTAGTAACTCCCCAAAAGCGTATGAGTATTGTATAAGCTATGTGCTAAACGGTTGTTATTTTACACATTAATGGTTATTAAAGTAGATACAAATTTTGCGTATCCATAGACGTCCCAGAACAATAGCAGGACCATACCAGGACGAGGATCCAACATCCTCAAATGTAATAAATTAATTCTTCACAACGGTATGTCGTGGTTTTTGATTAAGGAAGTACGACTCACAATTGGAATGACTTCTGTGGAATTGATATTTGAAACGTAAAACAAACGATGATGCACGCATTGCGGGGGGGGGCGGGGGGGGTGTAAGTATTTGGCAAAATCTTAAACTGATTGGCTATAAAGGTCCCTGAGGACATACCTAAGTAATTACATAAGTATTGCCCTCTGGTCTTTTAGAGAGAGATTTAAAAAAATATCTGACTTGGGAACCACTTCGGATCCCAAAGAAGCTCTGTTTTGGTTTTAATATACTCTGTTCTAATTCAGCTTGATAAATAAACATATATATCTGAACA
>NC_051424.1:16929351-16933449 GCF_015228065.2 Penaeus monodon
GAGACAAAATCAGAGAGACAGAGACAGACAGAAAGACAGTGAAAGAATCAGGGAGACAGAGAGAGAGAGAGAGAGAGAGAGAGAGAGAGAGAGAGAGAGAGAGAGAGGAGAAGGAGAGAGAGAGAACAGGAGAGGAGGAAGAGAGAGAGAGAGAGAGAGAGAGAGAGAGGGAGAGAGAGGAGAGAAGAGAGAGGAGAAGGAGAGGAGAGAGAAAAAGAGAAAAAAGAAGGGGAGAGAAGAGGGAGAGGGAGAGAGAGAGAGAGAGAGAGAGAGACCGGGGACCCGAAAAGGATTCGCTTTCATCGACGCCACCCGGAGTAGATTCGTCGTCCCACAAAATGGGAAAGTGTCGGCCGAGCAGCGCCATGAAACACCAAGGCGGACGAGGGGCGTCATTTACTACGCGTCAGGTTGTCAATCAGTCGGTGACCTGCGCCTCGTTAAAAGGCTCGGCGGAAACTGTTATAACGGTGATAAAGTACATCCAAAAAAAAAGAGCAACAAACCCCACACACGTGCCGAAAACACTGAATTGTTTATAAATTTTGATGAATACATAAACAAATCATTTACACGCACACGCAACGTAGATATATTGATCTGGATATATATATATATATATATATAAATATATAATATTAAATATATAAATATATATAATATATATTTGGGGTTTTTTTGGGGGGGTTTTTGGGGGGTTTTTTTTGGTGGGGGGGGGCCACACACCACAGACACCCACACACACACCACACACACACACACCACACACACACCACACCCACACACACACCACACCCCAAAAACACACAAACACATATAGGTATATATAAAATATATATATATATATATAATATAATTATTATAGATAATATTTTAAATTTTAAAATATATATATATATATATATTTTATATAATTTTATTATATATATATATGCGTGTATATATTACCACAAACACACACAACAACACACACCAAAACCACACAAAACACCACCACACACACACACACACACACACACAACACCCCCACACACACACAACCACAAAACACCAACACACAAACCCCCAACACAAAACCCACAAACCCCAAAAAAGACACACGGCACCCACACACACACTCGCATTATATATATTATATATTATATATAAATATATATATAAAATATATATATATATATATATAATAATATATTATTTATATATTATAATTTTAATATATTATATATTTTTTGTTTTGTGTTGTGTTGTGTGTGGTGTGTGTTTGTGTGCATACATAATACAAAAACCACCAAAACACACACACACCACACACAACACACAACAACACACACACAAACAAACCACATATATATATTATAATATTATATATATATAATATATATTTTATATATTATTATTTTTTCTTCTTCAAGTCCCCTGCCCTAAAAGGACTTTGGCGATAATGGTTTTTTCCAGTTTTGGCAATTTAGAGGGGTTTTGGTTCCCTTTTGCCTTCCGCCGGTTTTTTATCGAGTCACCCCCTTTTTCCCCAAATTTCTGGGCCCATAATGACTTGGGCTGGCTTGCCCCCCCAGTGGCTGGGGAAAAATCGAGGGAATTTCCTTGCCCATGGAAAAAAACGCCCCGGCCGATAAATCGAACCCTCGAACTCAGATTCCCGTCGTACGTCTTGAAACGATGCTCTAACCCCTCGAACCACCCCGGCCTACACTTTTAAAATATATTAAATCATATATTATATAACTAGTATGTAAACACCATACAAAGCCACACACACACACACACACACACCACACAACACCACACACACACACACACACACACACAACACACACCACACACCAATATTATAATTTTATATTTTGTGTGTGTGTGTGTGTGTGTGTTTGTGGTGTGTGTGTGTGGTGTGTGTGTGTGTGTGTTGTGGTTGTGTGTGGGGTTTTTCTATTTTTGATATTATTTTTCATCATCACCTTTTTCGCCATGTAATTATACTTTTTTTTTCCTTCAGTATTATGTTCCCGAAGTTCACTGAAGACAGAACAGCTGATTTAAGCCATAAGCACTCCATACTTCCCCCTTTAAAAGACGAAAAATCAAAATAAGGGAGGGAAGGAAAAGTTCTGTCCTCACAAACCCCCGATAAAACCCAAAGGGTGTAAAGAGGCGTTGGGTGAGGAGCGAAGCAACGTTTAGGGTGACACTCCCCCTTGCCGTCGTAAGGCTGGTTAATGAGGGAGCAAGCGGAAGGGAGGCTGGGGTGGGGGGAGAGGGACGGGGGGGAGCGACCTACCCTCACCCTTGAACTTCCTTTTCCTTCTTCTTATCTGAGTTTTTTTCACCTTTTGTAAAATTTTTATTTGGAACTGACTTTGGTTGGGTCGTTTCAGTTAAACTTTAAGCGCGGAGGGCTACGGTTATAAACTGGTGCAGTGTAATTAAGTGGGAAATTTTTAAGTTTTTTGTTTTTTTGCTAAAGTATATGCCCGTGTAAGTGTATGCAGTGAAATGCCATGGAATTATTAAGTTTGTGGTTGTTTGTCATGTTTTATGCCCGTGTAAGGTTTTGTGTTTTAGAGAGCGAATTTAAAAGTATCTGCGTTTATTTTTTTTTTTAAATTTTTCTTTAAAAGCAAAAAAAAAATCTAAAGAGGGACATTTCGGGGTCATAACATTTATTATCATTACTTTTTAAGAAATGTTTTTGGTTGCAACTCATATTACGAAATTCTATGCTTACCAGTGCCTTAAGTTACCCAAGTGAGGGTTCACGAGTCCCCATTGCGAAAGGCTAATAGGGGCGCCCCTTGCCTTCCGAATGGGCCTTCCCATTGACCCCAAAACAGTAGGGTGATCTAAAATTGTCAAAATTTTTTATTATTTTGTTTAAAAAAGGGGTTGGGGGCTTTGAGTTAAGAAACTGCTCACCCAATGTTTTCTTTCATATTTTTTTCCCGAACCAAAAAAAGGGGAAAAAAAATGTATCACGAAAATTCCATAAAATATAAAGGGGAACAATGAACGTCCTCAGGAAGGCCCAAAAGCGGAAATAAAAATCCCATTCGGATAGACCAAATTCTTTCCAAATTTTCCCAAAAGAAATGCCCCCCCACACACACACACCCCACACACACACAAACACACAACACACACACACCACCACCACACACACACACAACACAACACACGGAAAACTTTAATCCCCCCGGACCGCTTTTCTATTGTGTCTTTTCTTTTTATTATTTAATTACTGCCTAGGTTAAATTTTCACCAGTTCTGCGTAGTTAAAAAAATGTTTTTTTTGTCTTCAAATCTGATGTTTACATGAGTCTACATTTCTTTTTTTAAGGCTTAACCCTTTTTTTCGCGTATCAGTGATATGACAGCCCTTTTCTGCCCAAATCCCTGTTTTTTTTTGTTTTATTGTAACTTTTTTTATCATGAGTTCCGAATATTCTGTCTTTTTTTCCTATCTTATATTTTTTAATTATTTCTGAATCTTTTTTGTTCTGGTTTTATTTTTACTTTACTACTATAATTTTTCATTCTTATGGGGTTTTTTTATCACTATTTATTTGATTGTATTTTTTTTGCATTTTTTTTTTTGTTCTTATCACTTTTTTTTCTTTTTTATTCATTTATTTTTCCTTTTAGTTTAAGTTAGTACGACTTTACTATCGCTTACCCCCTTCGATTTTTTTCCTGCTTTTTAAAAATTTTTTGGTTTTTTTCCTAATCTTTCCTGTGTTTTCCCCCATTTCCCTTTTGTGCTTTTACTCCTTTAAAATATGTACTGCTTTTACAAAATACTACTAGTAAAAAAACCACACCACAACACACACCAAACCACACACACAACACAAACAAATATATAAATATATATATATAATTTTATAAAATTATATATATATATTAATATTATATTATATATTATGTATTATATATATATATATTAAACCATTTTAATAAATTATTATTATATTATTATTTATTATTATCACCTTTAATTTTAATTAATATTATATTTTTATTTATTATTTTTATTTTTTTTTTTTTTTTTTTTTTTTTTTTTTTTTTTTTTTTTGGGGTTTAATTTTT
>NC_051424.1:16948549-16951049 GCF_015228065.2 Penaeus monodon
ATATCTATATATATATATATCTCTATCTATCTATACCTCTATCTCTATCTCTATATCTATATCTCTATATCTAATCTCTGTTTGCATCTTTATCTCTCTGCCTATCTATATACTCATCTAACTCCCTCTCCTACACACTCTCTCATCTCTATAATCTCCTAATATCTCTAAATTAATGGTCTATAGCTATATATATATATCATACATCTATCTATCTATCTATATACTTATATATCTATCTATCTCTCTCTCTATAGATCTATATACTCTCATTCGTTTGCCATATGTCCCATATACGACTCTATATATACTATCTATATATATATAGATATATATCTCTATATAGTCTATATCTATATATATATCTTTTCTATCTCCATCTCTATATATATCGCATATCATTATATATATCTATCATATATATATATATCTATATCTCATTCTACCTATCTTCTATGTACACACACCACACACACCCATACAGTACACGCACACACACACACTACACACCCACACACACACACACCTATATATAATATATATATATATCTTATATATATATATATATATATATATATATAGCTATAGTAAATCTATCAATCTATCTCTCTCTCTATCTATCTATCTATCTATCTATATAAATATATACATACATGCATTTTATATATCTGGTGGTTTGTGTGTGGGGTACTTTGTGTGCATATTATATATAGTATAATATATGTATCTATCATATATAGATATATTTATATATCATATATATATATATAATATATAGATATATAATATAAGATATATATAAACTATATATATATATCCTTCTAGATAGATATATATATACTATTTATTCATATATTGTTATATATTTCTATATATACATATATATATTATATATAGATATATATATTATATTATATGTGTGTGTATATATTTATCTCTATATTTATATTATATATATATCATATATATATATATAGTTTATTAATATAGTATTATATATATTATATATATATAATGTTTTTTTTTTTTTCCTAGCAAGTGAGGAAAACATAAAACATAAGATTTGGTAAGTTAAGTGAGCGGACAGACTGCGATAGAGAAAACGTGTGGAAGTAGATTGAATGAGAAAGAGAGAGGAACGGGAAGCCGGAAGTGGAGCGTGATAAAGAACTTGCCGAGGAAAGTCAGCAGACAAATAACACAGGCGATGGATGTGATTAACGAAAACAGAACGTTCCCACACAAATAACCGAATGTGACTTCTTAACGTGACTTTCCTGAGAATTCACTCAGTGGCCTGTCTGGCTGCTCTTTTCTTTAGCATTCGTAAGTCTTTCAACTGTAAATCTTGGCTTCTTCTCATTTAAGCTTAATTTATTTAATTGGAACCTAACTTATGATTTTATTTTGCTTTATATCACAACAAATGGTAAAGATAATAGAAGATACGGAAAAACACAACATAAGTAACAACTCCCACAATTCCCCACATTTCTTACTCTTTTCTCGAGTTCTTATGTTCAGAGCATCATCAGGTGAAGCGAACACACATAGTAAAAAAAGTTGTGCTCTCGCCGAATTCAGACCGTGGAAGCGGCGTACCCTGTCGCGTGGGCAAGAGTGAAAAAGTATATACGCTGTTTTCTGCATAAACATTGCTCACTTGTGTCTTATTCTCGCAGTCTTACCAGGGAATGTGAGACAGTTTTTCCAACTTTACTAAGAAAAGAAGAACTTTACGCTAAATTACAAGACTACATCACATATTTTACTATGGATTTGCGTTGACATTTCGAATCGTTTTTTATTTGTTCATGCCATTTCTTTCTTATGACAGGGGGCAGACAGACATGCATGTCAGGCAAACATGAATACAGTGCATACTTACAGAATGATGTTAGATAGATAGATAGAGAGAGAGAGAGAGAGAGGGGGGGGGGTGTGCGGGGGACAGCAAGATGTAGAGAGAGAAGAGAATACGAGAGTAGGAGAGAGAGCAGACGATGAGAGAGAGAGAGGAGAGAGAGGAGAGAGAGAGAGGAGAGAGAGAGAGAGAAGAGGGAGATAATCAGAGACGAAACGACAACCATATAGACAGACAGCCAGAAACGTAAGACAGCCAGACAGAGAAAGACAGACCGACAGACAGACAGACAGACAGAGAAAGACAGCACCGACAGAGACAGACAGACAGATAGATAGATACAGACAACAGAACGCCGAGATATAAGACACAAGAAAGACACAGACGAGACAGACAGACAGAACAGATAGAAAAAGAGACAGAACAGACAGAGACCGACGACAGACAGATCAGAAGACAGACTGAGAAAGGGCGGGGGAGAAAGAGAGAAAGAGAGAGCGATCGGCAGAGAGAAAAACAGGCAGACAGGAGACAGACAGAGGAACAAAGAGAGAAAACACGAGAGAGAGACAGAGAAAGCGAGCGAAAGAAGACAAAAATCAGAGAGACAGAGACAGACAAAAGACGTGAAAGAAA
>NC_051424.1:16986115-17001115 GCF_015228065.2 Penaeus monodon
TATTGCTGAAAGAATGAAGTTGAAGTTAAGAGAGGAAATTGCAGACGAACAAGCAGGTTTTCGCCCTGGACAAGGTACCAGAAACCAAATTCTAAATTTAAAATTGATCATAGAGAAAAACAGAGAACATCAAAAAGACCTATACCTGTGTTTCATCGATTATGTGAAAGCTTTTGATACTGTTGATCACAATATCCTCTGGAATAACATGAACGATATGAAGTTTCCAAAACACATCATCCAACTAATAAAAGCCATGTATGACCAACAACAAGCAGCTGTAAGAACCACTTATGGGTTAACAGAAAGGTTCGAAGTCAAACAAGGAGTGCGACAGGGTTGCATTCTGTCTCTGCACCTCTTTAATATATATTCTGAAACAATTATGAGAGGTGCTCTAGAGAATTTTGAAGGAACTGTGGATGTTGGAGGATACAAAATATCAAATCTGAGGTATGCCGATGATATAGTTTTGATTGCCAGCAGTATCACTGAACTACAACAACTACTAGATAAAGTTAGAGAAGCAAGCGAAAAGGCTGGCTTGTTTCTTAATGCCAAGAAAACTAAGACCATGAAGATTCAAAGATAACCGGCAATGAACAATGATGAACATGTTACAATCAATGGAATGATTGTAGAAAATGTGAAAGAGTTCACTTATCTTGGAGCTGTTTTAACTAATACATATGATGATTCACCGGAGATAAAAAGAAGAATTACCATTGTCAAAAACGCCACAATTGCTCTCAATAACATCTGGAAAGACCGAAGCATTACCTTACGGACAAAGCTGAGGTTATTGAACTCATTAGTTTTCCCAGTTGCATCATATGGTTCTGAGTGTTGGGTGCTGAAGTAGATAGACAAGAAAAAGATCAATAGTTTTGAAATGTGGTGTTACAGACGAGTACTGCGTATTAGCTGGACAGAGAAGAAGACGAATGATGAAGTGCTGAGAAAAATAAATTGTAAAGACCGGCTGTTGGACATCTGGAACAGGAGGAAATTAAAGTTTATTGGTCAAGTAATGAGAAGTAAAAGTATTGAGAAAAACTTGCTGACAGGGATGGTGATAGGAAACAGAGGAAGAGGCAAACCGAAGACAAGACTGAGCGACAATATCAAAGATATTTGCGGGCTGTCGATGGTACAAGTAAAAAAAAAGCGTAAGATGAGTTTAGGGGCGAAGGGGGGTGGGAGGTCCCGGCTGCTCAGACAGAGCATCCTTTATTGATGATGTACATATATATATAATTTTGTGTGGTGTGTGGGGTTTGTTGTGTGTGTGTGTGTGTGTGTGTAAATTTTATATATTATATATAAATATAATATATAATAATATTTTATATTTTTTTCACACAAATAAACACACACCACACATATAATATAATACACATAAATAACGGTACCCATTTTTGAGCAGCCGTGGACCTCCCCCCCATCCTTTCGCCATCAAAGTATTTGCGGGCTGTCGAGGTACAAGTGGAAAAAAAAGCGTAAAGATCGAGTTTGTGGGGCGAAGGGGGGTGGAGGGGTCCACGGCTGCAAAAACATGAGCATACCGTTATTGATGTGATGTATATATTATATAATAATAAAATATTAATATATTATATATATATTAATATATATATATATTGTGGTGTGGTGTGTGTGTGTGTGTGTGTGTTTATGTGTGTTGTGGTGTGTGGTGTGTGTGTTGGGGTGTGTGTTTTTAGTGGTGTGTGTTTTTGTGTGTGGGGTGTGGTTTATGGTGTGTGGGGTGCGTGTGTTGTGTTTGTTGTGTTGTGTGTGTTTGGGGGGTTTATGTGGTGTGTGTGTGTTGTGTGTGGGATAGGAAGAATGTAGGGAAATAAAAAAATTCGAGAAGCATATCAAAATTACGGAACGTTTTTCCCTTTCCATTTTCCGCCATTTTTTATTTTTTAAATATAAATTCTAAATCGTTTGCGACCAGGAGACACTACTTTAAAAATTGCATCCTCAAAACACAATATTTTTCCCGCGAAATTTTGGACGAAATTAATAGCGAGCAGAATATTGTTTCTTGGGGTCTATTGCCTTCGAACGGGAACCCTGTAAGCAGGTGACCGATTTTACTTCAACAGAAAGATTACAAAGTGAAAAGGTATTTGAAAAAAATGTCACTTGCCTTTTTACTTTTAAGGTAAAACAAAACGTTTAAGGCAACAGAATTGCAATTAATCTTAGAATGGCAAGACAAATGCTTTCTACATCTCACATTCTTAGATTGTCGGATGTACATTTAGCTGAAAATATCTGCTCTTCCGTTGTGGGGATCTCGCGGCAAACGGCCTGCCAAGTTTTAAAACAAAAAAAGGAAAATTTCAAACTTTTCCCCGAAAGTATGGGGTTGTGCGAGAGACTGTTTTGGGAGGGGCCATTTTTATGGTAAAAAAGAAAGCCTTTTATTTTTTGCGGATTTTTAAAAATAATTCATCAGCTCCTTTCTTTTCATCCCCTTCACCACGATCACTATCCCATCTTATCATCCCCATCACTAGCCCCTCATAATCCCCACATCCATATGGTCGTTCCTACACCTTTTAACACTCATCTTCATCGGCATCACCCCCCTCTCACCCCGCGGGACAGAGCTCCCTCCCCGCCGCGCCCCGGTGAGCTGAGCAAAAACCCAAATGATGGCGGGGCCTGGGCCGAGGGGGCGGGACGCAAGGCTTGCGTCCGCGGAGGGGCCCAAAGGCGGCCGCATTCCCCTATTGGACTTTATCTTTTATCTACTATAGATTCTTGGGACACCACACCAAACACACACACACCCACCAAAAAACACACAACACACAACAACCACACATAATTTTATATATATATATATATATATATATTATATATATATTTATATATTTATGTTATTCACCACACACACACACACACACACACACCCACACACACACACAACACACACACCACACACATATTAAATTTTATTATATATATATATATATAAAATTATATAATATATATATATATATATATGGCCCCCGGGGTTCTTTTTCCCCCCAGGGCAGTCGTTGAAATGTCGCGCGAGAAAAGACATATCCCCTTTGGAAGTCAAAGCGGGTGACGTAGGAGAAGTTAGCGCGCGTCCCTGGGTTATTAGGAAGGGCACCAAAGGAAAAGGAGTCATGCCAAATAACCTCCATAGTGAATTGAAAAAGGCCAAAGCCTGCAGTTTAATAATTGGCGATGATAAAAAAAACGGGAATTTGATGTTATTTAGTGTATATTATAAATATATTTTTTTTATTTTTTATATATATATTATATATATTAAATTTTAAAATTTATTTTTCTTAATATATTTTATTTTTTTATTTTTTTTTATTATGGTGGGGTGTTGGTGTGTGTGTGTGTGTGTGTGGGTGGTTTTTTTGTGTGTGGTTGTGCGGGTGTGTGTGTTGTGGTGTGTTGTGTTGTGTGACACCACCCCCCCACCCACCCCCACCCCCCATTTATTATATTATTTTCCTTTATTTTATATTATTCGTACATTTTTCTATTATAATATATCAAACTTATATATTTTAAAATATAATAAAAATTATAAAAAATTAATTTTAAATAAAATATATATTATATATAATTTTATTTTAATAATTTATATTATAAATTTTTTTTTAAAATTTTAACCACACACATCACATTATAAATATTAAAATTAATTATTATATTATATTAATTTATATTTATATTAATATATTTAAATTACCACCCCTTTCTAATATTTTATTTTTTTTTTTTTTAATTTTTTTTAAAAATTTTTTTTTTTTTATAATTTTTTTTTTTTTTTATTTTATTTTGTTTAAAAAAAAATTTTTTCTCTTTTCGTTGCGGCTCCTTCTTTCCTTTTTCTTTTGTCCAGTCTTCCTCCTTTTCGTGTAAAGAAATTTCCTTGCCCTGTATTCTTTGCTTTCTAAAATTTTTGCTTCCTTTTTTTTTTCTTTTCGGGTTCCCCCCACTGGTCTGTCTTTGCCCCCAGGTAGAGTTTTGGGGTCATTTTTTACTAAAAAAAAGGGTAGAGTTTATGATTTTGCCCCCCCCGGGGCTTCCCGGGTTTTTGCCCCGGACCAGCTGATTAAAATTTTTGGGGGGAGGATCCTGGGAAACCCAATTTATGGGAGGCTGAAACAAGGATTCTTCGTCAAAAAATAAAACCCCCCAAAAGGAGTCCCGCTACTAATTTTTAGAAAAATTTTGGTATTTTATTATTTTTATTATTAAAATTATTTTTTTTGTGTGTGTAAAGTGTGGTTTTTGTAAAAAAACCCCACATACTCATTTTTGTCATCTTTTAAGTATATGTGTGTATGCCTTTTATTATATATTTAAAATAAAATAATTTTATTATATATATTATATTATAGTAATATATTTTATATATATAATTAAAAATAAAAAATATGAATAAAAATATTTTATATATATAATATATATTTTAGATATATAAAATTTTATATAACTATAATAATATTAAAAACACAAAACACCCCCCACACCACACCCCCACAAAAACACACACCACACCCACCCACACAAAAAACCCAAAACCACAAATATATATTTTATTTTATGTTGTGTGTGTGTGTGTTGGGTGTGTTTGTGTGGGGGTGGGGTGTGGTGGGTGTGTGGTGTGTGTGTGGGGGTGGTGTCACCTTTCAAAAATATTTATATATATATAATATATATATATTATATGTATTATTTTTTTCTATATTTTATATATTATATATATAATATAATTTATATTAATATATGTGTGTGTGTGGTGTGTGTGTGTGTGTGGGTGTGAACATATATAAATTTTTATTATATATATTTATTATATATATATATTTTTTCTATATCCTATTATTGTTTGTATGGGAATTTTATGTTGTATGTTTTGCATGCTTGTATATAATTTCATTAAAAGCAATCTACAATATTTTATCTATTGGTTGCCCCCATAGGGAGGTAAATTTTGTATATGCCTTTTATAAGTACAATAAAATTTTATATATATAAAATTTTTTATATATTTAAATATAACTATATTTATATAATCCAAAACACACCCCCACAAACACACAACCCCCCCACACAACACACAACCCACACCCCCCAAAAAAACACACCACACACCCAAAAATTATATATATATATTATATATATATATTAATATATTTTATATATATTGTAAAGGGGCACAGGGGTGTCATCTGCCCCCGGGAAAAACTCCTGTGAGGCAGGGAGGCCCTTTGGGACCAAATATGAGGAACAAAGGGGGCCGGTTCGGTGGAAAGAAAGAAGTCAAAAATGGAAACCAAAAAGTAAATTTGGGAGTAGTAGTAAAAACGGTAAAAGTGTTTGAGGCAGGAGTAGTAGGTGGTAGAAGCAGAATACAGTAGTGTGGGAGAAACAGGAGTGTATTTGTGGTAAAATAGGAGTGTAGTATGGAAAAAGCAGGGGGTTGTAGTAGTGGTAGAAGGGAGGAGTAGTAGTAGTGTTAAAGAAAGGGTAATTTTAGTGGTAGAAGGGAGGCGTAGCAAATAGTAAAGGGGAGAAGTAGGAGCAGCAAAATAGAAGGGTTTGAAGCAGGAGAGAGTAGTGGTAGAAGCAGGAGTAGAGTAGTAATGGTAGAACGGAGTAGTAGTAGTGGTAAAGCAGGGGGCAGCAGTATTAGGGTGAAGCAGGAGTAGAGTAGTAGTGGTAGAAAAACAGGAGTAAAGTGGTAGAAGTAGGAGTAGTAAATAGTGGTAGAAGCAGGGGGTAGTATAGTGGTAAAAAGCAGGGGGGTAGTAGTGGTTTGAAAGGGAGGGGTAGTGTATGGTAGAAGTAGGGGGAAATAGTAGTGGTAGAAGGGAGGAGTGTAGTAGTGGTTTGAAGCAGGAGGGAGCATTTTTAGTGGTTTGGGAAACAGGGGTAGTAGTATAGGGGTAGAAGAAGGGGTAAACCGTAGTATTTTGGGAGAAGCATGGTAGTAGTATTTTTGGTTTGAAGCAGGAGTACGTAGTAGTGGTAGAAGCAGGAGTAAAGGTATAATGGTAGAAGCAGGAGTAGTAGTGGTAAAAGGGGAGGAATTTGTAGTTTGTATGGTAGAAACCCTGAGTAATGTAGTAGTAGTGGTTAAAACAGGGGTAAAAGGTAGAGTGGGAGAAGCCCAAAGAGTATTTGTAGTAATGGTTTTGAACGGGAAGGAAAAAAAGCAGGGAGTAGTGTGTTGGAGGGGTGTAGTGGGGTAAAAGGAGGCGAGAGGGTGGCAGGAGTAGTAGTAGGGTAGGGGGGGGGAGTAGGGTGTTAGGGAGGAAATAGGAAAAGGGGTGGGGAGTAGGAAGTGGTAGAAGCAGGAGTAGTGTAGTGGTAAAAAGCAGGGGTAGTAGAGTAGTGGTAGAAAGGAGTAGTGTAGTGGGAGAAGCAGGGGTTTGAGTAGTTTTAGAAGCAGGAGAAATTTGTAGGGGGGTGGGGAAACCCGGAAGGTTGTTTGAAAAGGGGGTAGGGGTAAAAAGCAGGAGTAAGTAGTAGTTGGGAGAAACCGGAGTAGTAGTAGTGGGGAAAAAGCAGGAGTAGAGTATGGTAGAAGAGGGGGAGATAGAAATGGTTTGAAGCAGGGGTAGAGATGGTGAAGCAGAGTTTGGTAGTAGGGGGTAGAAACCCGGGTAGCAATAGTAGTGGTAGAAGGGAGGAGTATAATTTGTTTGGGAGAAGCAGGAAATAGTAGTGTAAATGGTTTGAAGCCGGAGGGACAAATAGTGGGGAGAAGCAAGGGGTAGCAGTAGTAGTGGTAGAAGCAGGAGAGCAGTAGTAATTGGGAGAAGCAGGAGTCAGTATTAAATGGTAGAAGCAGGAGTTTGAGTAAATATGGGAGAAGAAAGGGGTAGCATAGTAGTGGTTTGGGAAGGGAGGGGGAGCAGTAGTAGTGGGTAGAAAAGGAGAGCAGTAGTATGGAAACCCCGGATTTGAGTAGTAGTGGTAAAGGGAGTAGTGTAGTAGTGGTAGAAGCAGGAATTAGAAGGTAACGGATAGTGGGTAGAAACAGGAGAATAGTAAGTGGTAGAAGCCGGGGTAGCAGTAGTAGTGGTAGAACAGGAGGGAAATAGTAGTGGTAGAAGCAAAATAGTAGTAGTAGTATGGTAGAACAGGAGTAGCAGTGTTTTGGTAGAAGGGAAAAGTAAATTGTAGTGGTAGAAGCAGGAGTAGTAGTAGTATTTGGGGAGGAAACAGGAGTAGCAGTTGTAGTGGGAGAACAGGGGAAAAGAGTAAATATGAGTGGGTTTGAAAACAGGATAGATAGGGAAGGTTAAAATAAATGGGGAAAGCAGGAAATACAGTAGTAGTGGGTTTGAAGAAGGGGTAGCAGTATAGTGGTAGAAGCAGGGGGGGAAATAATTAAAAAAAAGTATTGGGTAAAAAGCAAAAGGAGTAGCAGTAAATATGGTAGAAGCAGGATAAATAGAAATAATAGTGGGGAGAAGCAGGTTTGCAGTAAATAATGGTAGAGGGGGGGGATTTGCATATTTGTGGGAGAAGCAAGGGGTAGCAGTAGTAGGGTAGAAGCAGGGGTGCTATAGTGGTTTGAAGCAGGGGTAGCAGTAGTAAATGGTAAAGCAGGACACATAGTAGTGGTAGAAGCAGGAGGGAGTAGTAGCAGTAGTAGTGGTAGAAGGGAGGGGGTAGCAGTATAGTGTGAAGCAAGAGTAGCATTTGTTTTTGTGGTAGAGGGAGGAGTAGCAGTATTTTGGGGAAAAGCGGAAAAGCAGTAGTAGTGGGAGAAAACCCGGAGTATAGTTAGTAGTTTGGGAAAGCAGGAGAAACAGTGTAGTGGGTAGAACAGGAGGCGGGATAGTGGTAGAAAAAAGGGGTTTGTAGTAGCGGTTTTGGAAAAGGAAGGGGTAAGTAATAGTGGTAGAAAAAGGGGTACAGTAGTAGTGGTAGAGGCGGAGTAGAGTAGTAGTGGTAAAAACAGGAAGGAGAGTAGTAGTGGGAAACAGAGGATAAATATTAAGGGGGCCCTTAGTAGTGGAGAAGCCGGGGAGCAGTAGTAGTGGGAGAAGCAGGGTAGGGGGTATTTGTGGTTTGAAGGGAGGAGTGGGGATGTGGGAGAAGCAGGAGTAGAGTAGTAGTGGTAGAAGCAGGAGTAGCCCGTTTGTATTTGGGAAAAAGGGAGGAGTAAATAGTAGTTGAAAAAGGGGAAATAGAGTTTGTAGTGGGAGAAGCAAGGGGTAGCAGTAGTAGTGGTTTGAAGGGGGAGTACAGTAGTAGTGGGAGAAAGCAGGAGTGGGAGTAGTAGTTTGGGAGAAGCAGGAGGAGCAGTATAGTGGGAGAAGCGGAGTAAAAGGGGATATTTGGTTTTGAAGCAGGGGTAAAAGTAGTAGTTGGGAGAAGGAGGAGTAGCAGTAGTATGGTAAAAAGGAGAGCAAATGTAGTGGTAGAAGCAGGGGTAGCAGTAATAAATGGTAGAAGCAGGAAATAGCAGATTTGTGGGGAGAAGCAGGAGTAGCCGTAGTAGTTGGGAGAACAGGATTTAAAAGTAGTAGTGGGAGAAGCAGGGAAATAGAGTAGTTTGTGGTTGAAGGGGGAGTAAAAGGAGTAAATGGTAGAAGCAGGGTAAAAGTAGTAGTGGGGAAAAAAGGAGTAGCATTTGTGTGGGAGAAGAGGATAGCAGTTTTAGTGGTAAAAAGCAGGAGTAGCATAGTTTGTGGTAGAAGCAAAAGTAGCAGTAGTAGTGGGGAGAAACAGGGGTAAAAGTAGTAGTGGGAGAACAGGAGTAAGAGTAGTAGTTAGAAGAGGAGTAGAGTAGTAGTGGTAGAAGGTGGGGTTTGCAGTAGTTTGTGGTAGAAGGGGGATAGGAGTAGTGTGTAGAAGGGAGGAGTAACAGTAGTAGTGGGAGAAGGGATGAGTAAAGTAGTAAATGGTAGAAGAAAAGGAGTAGCATAGTAGTGGTAGAAGCAGGGAGTAAAGGGAGTAGTGGTAGAAGCAGGAGTAAGGAGTAGTAGTGGTAGAAGCAAGGAGTTTAAAATTTTAGTGGTAGAAGGAGGGGTAGCAAATAGTAGTGGGAGAAGGAGGGTTGCAGTATAGTGGTAAAAGCAGGAGTAGCAGTATAGTGGTAAAACGGGGTAGCAGTAGTAAATGGTAGAAGCAGGGGAAAGTAGTAGTGGTTTGAAGCAGGAGTAGTAGTAGAGTAAAAGGGTAAAGAGGGAGTATTTGTAGTAGTGGTTAGAAGAGGAGTTAAACAGTAGTAGTGGTAGAAGCAAGGGGTAGCAGTAGTTTGTGGGAGAAGCGGAGGCAGTTTATGGTAGAAGGGAGGAGTAGAGTATTTTTGGTAGAAGCATGGGGTTTTAAATAGTAGTTGGGAGAAGGGGGAAATAGTAGCAGTGTGTGGGGAGAAGCAGGGGGAGCATTTGTAGTGGTAAAGCAGGAGTAGTATAGTAGTGGTAGAAGCAGGAGTAGTAGTAGGGAGTGGGAAAAAGCAGGAGAAACATAGTAGTGGTAGAAAACAGGGAAATAGCAGTAGTATTGTTTAAAAAAGGGGAGCAGTAGTATTGGGGAAGAGGGTAGAGTGTAGTGGTTAAAACAGGGGGTATTTTGTAAATGGTAGAAAGGGGTAGCATTTTAGTGGGAGAAACAGGAGAGCAGTAGTTTGTGGGAAAGCGGGGTAGAGTTTTAGTGGGAGAAGAAAGTTTGATAGTAGTGGTAGAAACCGGAGAGCATTTGTATTTGGGAGAAGCAGGGAGGTTTGCAGGAGTAGTGGTAGAAGCAGGAAAAAGAAATTTAAAAGTAGTGGTTTAAAAAAGGGAAATGCAGTAGTAGTGGTAAAGGAAAGGGGTAGCATTAATTTGTGGTAGAAAACAGGATAAGTAGTAGTGGTAGAAGCAGGAGGGACAGTAGTAGTGGGAGAAGCAGGAGGAGCAGTAGTAGTGGTAGAAGAAGGAAATACAGTAGTAGTGGTAGAAGGGAGGAGTGCAGTAGTAAATGGTAGAAGAGGAGTAGATTTGAGTTGGGGAGAAGCAGGAGTACGGTAGTTTGTGGGAGAAACAGGAAAAAAAGTGTAGTGGTAGAAGAAAGGGGTAGCATAATAGTGGTAGAAGGGAGGAGTAGCAGTAAATTAAATGGTAGAAGCAAAGGAGAAAAATAATGGTAACAAAGCAAGATTGGTAAAGGGAGGAAAAAATAAAAAAAAATAAACAGTTAAAGGCGATTAGCGTAGTAAGTTTTTAAAAGAGATTGAGTTAAAAGCAGGAAATAAAAACAATAAAAGTTAAAAGCAGGGGGTTGAATGGTAAAACAAGGGGTAAAAACCCGTAAAAAAATGAAAGGAAAATAAGGGGATTTGAGCTAAAACAAAAAAATTTTGAAATTTTTTAAAAAGAAAGATAAGGAAAGGGAAAAATAAATTAAAAAAAAATAAAAACTCCCAAAGGGATTATAAAAAAACCAATTATTTGTAAAATGAATTGATTTAAAACTAAAGTAAAGGGAAAAAAAACCAGGAAAAAGAAAAAGGGGGGGAATTTTAGTTTTAAAAAAGGGGAACCACAAAAAGCAAGAAGGATAAAATATTGGGCTTAAAAAAAAAACAATAAAACAAAAGAAGACATCATGAAAATACAAAATAAGAGGTAAATATATGAATATCAATAAAATAAAAATTAAAACACAGGGCGAGAAAGAACCAAGTAATAGAAAAATACAAGTCAAACATATAAACCGATAAAAAAAAAAAAAATATTTCGAACTCCTAATAAAATACTTAGAATAAAACAAAAAATGACTTGGCAGAAATGACGTGTCATGCCACTGACACCGCGAAATAAGTTAAAACTACAATAAAGGGACACTAGGAGTCAATAATAAAACGCAAGGCCTAGAAATACAAATTAAATGTAATATACAAAAGCAGAATTGGTATGAATTAAAGAGAGTAATTAAAATAATTAAAAGGGGGAGCAATAGAAAATGGGCATCGGGATTACTATAGTAGTCCCGCGTAGGGGACAACGTGGTGCTATACGAAGCTAAATGCAACTGGAGAACACACTCCACGATATATATATATATATATATATATATATATATATATATATATATATATATATATATATATATATATATATATGTGTGTGTGTGTGTGTGTGTGTGTGTGTGTGTGTGTGTGTGTGTGTGTGTGTGTGTGTGTGTGTGTGTGTGTGTGTGTGTGCGTGTGTGTGTTTATGTTTATATATATATATATATATATATATATATATATATATATATATATATATATATATATATATATATATATATATATATATATATATATAAAACCAAGAACTGCAGTGTTTATGCATTACCCCCCTTCACAATCAAGCAGTACTTCAAGTGCTTATGCCATCCATGTGATTGTTATTAACCAAACCAATATTCTTTTGTTTTATGTATGGTTATGGGTTGTTGAATATATATATCTCGAATAAAATGAATATATCAAAGCTGTTATCCATCTCCCTCCAAATTAAACACTGATAAGACATCAGAGAATTACTTAGACCAATTAAAAAGAAAACCCCTACAATGGCGCAGTGAGTAGGATTGGTCTTTCAGCAATACTCTTAATTCTCTCGGTGTTTAGTCTGTTTATTTTGGAGTATTTTTTTAAAATAAGTTAACGCTGTTTTTTATTTTTTATAGTTTGGTTGTTTACATTGGCTGCTATTTGCATATTACCGCTACTACGGTTGCCATTGTTTAAGACGAGCACCACTACCATTATTACTTCTACTACTACAACTACTACTACTGTTACTATTACTACGGTGTTCTGGGACGGTGAGTGGCTGTAAACCCCGAACATGCGCTAATTTATAAAGGGAGATACAGGTGAGGCAAATGTAAGTTTATTGTAGTGTCGGTGTACTTTTTCATACTTAATTGAAACGAGTGATTCTCCGTGTAGTCCTGCAATAAGCGAGTTATATTGAAGTTGTTTGTATTCACTTCTTGGATTCACTGTTTGGTTCGTGTTTGATGAACTAATTACGTGACATGGCAATCGGCTGTGATTAGTGTACGCTGTATGGTGCCAGTTTATTTTTGCGCCGTGTTAGTCTTTATCCGGTGTGATGTGTAAATTATCATTGCGTTAGTGCAATTGCATTTTTTTTTAATGTAACTTACATGATGAGTTCTCTTGTAGATATCTTAAGAGAAGCTCAGGCGCTTGGAATTAGCCCTGATGCAGTTCAGCAATTAGTTGAAGAAGAGCAGAAATTAGCTAAAGATAAAGCCGAAAGGGAAGAGCGTGCAGCTGAACGAGAACTTAAGAAATTAGAGCTCGAGTTAAAAGAAGCGGAGAAGCGTAGAGCTCATGAATCGTATTTAGCTGAATTGCGTTCACCTGGCGAAAGAATTGAAACGGTTGATGTTGATGCAAGTGCGAATAAGAGCGTAAATGCTAATTTATATGATGGCCTTAGACTTCCTACCTTTAACGACGGGCAAGATGATATAGATTCTTATTTACTTAGATTTGAACGTTTAGCTCTCTTGCATAATTGGAAGAAAGAGGATTATCATGTATATTTGGGATCTTTATTAAGAGGCCGTGCACTTAAAGTATATGTATCTCTGCCTGAAGAAATTGTTAATGATTATGAAAAGCTTAAGTCTGCTTTATTAAGAAGTTACTCGGTTGATTCCGAAATGTATAGGAGGAAATTTAGGGAGTGTAAATGTACTGATAAAGAATCTTATGTGCAACTTTTAGTTCGAATGGAGCAATATTTAGATAGATGGATTTCTCTTAGTAGCGTTCATAAAAGTTATGATTCTCTTTTTGACTTTATGATTAGGGAACAGTTTCTTTGTAGTTGTAATTCTGAGTTACGTGTTTTTCTAAAAGAACGCGAATTTTCCAGCGCAACTGAGATGGCCGAAGCAGCTGACAGGTATAGAAGCGCTCATTTGTATCGCGGCAAAGCACTGAAGTTTCCCCAGCCTAAACCTTTCAGCCAGTCTAGAGATAAGGGAACTATTGATGAAATTGTTTGTCATGCTTGTGGTAAAAACGGACATATCAAACCAAACTGCCCTGATAATCCCAGGAATTTCAGAGGTAAAAGTTCTTTTTCTAATGATAAAGTTAATTTTGTTTTTGAGGCAGAACTTAAACCTAATAGCTGTGTTGTTGATTCTAATGGATTTTGTTTTATAAGCCTGTTGAAGTTATGCTCGACGCTGGGTGCTCAACTATAATAGTTAAAGACTCTTTGGTCAATTCTAAGTAAATTGGGTAAAATGGTAAAGGTTTATGATTATTTGGGTAGACCAAATTATTTTCCTAAAATTAGGTGTTTCATAAAAAGCAAGTTCTTTACTGGATGGGCAAACGCTATAGCTGCACCGATAAAATTTGCAGAAGTGCTAATAGGATGTGTTCCAGGTGTGAAGATCCCGAACCAATCCTGTCCTGATGACCCAAGCCCTGCTACTACTGATGTGGCTACCTTAACATCCTGCGCTAGTCCTGACCTCTGTGAACCCCCTGAAGAACCTGACCTCTGTGACCTACCCAATCTACCTTCTTCCTGTGACCTAACCGATTTCCCTGACAAGCCTACATTTCCTTTTTCCACTGAAAGTACGCAGGTATGTAGCGAGAATTCTTGTCGATATTCTATAGATGAGAAGAACAACAAGAGCAGATAAGAGCAAACCGAATGTAAATTCAAAACTAAAATGCCCTGCTGATGACAGCATTGAGATAAACAAAACTTCTTTAATCAAAGCACAGAAATCCTGTAAGACCTTAAAACTGATAAGGGAGAAATTAGAAAGCGGAAGAGAGGAAAACGTAAAATCCCGTTCTGTAAAATATGAAATGCGTAACGGTTCGATCTACAGATTCTGCATCAAAAGTAAAAACCTGCATGAAATAGGCACTAAACAGCTTGTGGTTCCTGAGATGTACAGAGATAAGGTACTCAACCTGGCTCATGATTCTTTAACTGGCGGTCATTTCTCTCATAGAAAAACTAGATTTAAAGTATTTCAGAAGTTCTTTTGGCCTGGTATAGGAGCTGATATAAAACGCTATTGCAAGTCGTGTCATGTGTGCCAAAAAGTATCCGCTAAAGGCAGCATTAGCCGAGTGCCTATGAAATCTATTCCTGTTGTTGCCGAACCTTTTTCTAGAGTGGCTAGAAATCGTTGGACCTTTTTCTCCTTGTTCTGACAGGGGTCACAAATACATTCTTACACTAATTGATTATGCAACTAGGTTCCCGGAAGCAGTCCCCTTAAGGAAAATTGATTCAGTCACCGTAGCAGAGTCTTTAGTAGAAATATTTTCTAGGGTTGGAATCCCCAAGGAAATACTTTCAGATAGAGGAACTCAATTTAGATCTGATCTGATGGCAGAAGTAAACAGATTACTCTCAGTTAAAGCTCTTTATACGACCCCGTACCATCCAAACTGTAATGGAGCTGTAGAAAGGCTTAATGGTGTGCTTAAGTCAATGTTAAAGAAATTGTGTGTAGACAGACCGAAGGATTGGGATAGATATATTCCTGCTATTTTATTTGCATATAGAGAAATCCCTAATGATTCCTTAAAATTTTCTCCATTCGAACTACTATATGGTCGACCTGTGAGGGGCCCCCTTAGCATCTTGCATGAACTCTGGTCAAATGAAGATTTGAATTTTGATGTTAAGAATGTTTATGAATATATAACTGATCTAAGATCGCGTTTGAAGGAATCTGCGAGATTAGCTGCATCTAATGCAGAAGTCAGTAGTAGATCTTATAAGAAGTATTATGATGTGAAAACTAAAAATCGCACACTAACTGTGAATGATGAAGTTTTAGTATTATTGCCTTCAGATAATAATAAATTAATTATGCAATGGCGTGGACCTTATCCTGTGATTGAGTGTAAAGAAAACGGAGTTGATTATCTGGTAAATATCCGAAATAAGGCTAAGCTCTTTCATATCAACA
>NC_051424.1:17006115-17011115 GCF_015228065.2 Penaeus monodon
ATTACTTAGACCAATTTAAATAGAAAAACCCCCCCCCTCAATGGCGCAGTGAGTAGGATTTGGTCTTTCAGCAAACTCTTAATTCTCGGGTGTTAGTCTGGTTATTTTGGAGTATTTTTTTAAAATAAGTTAACGCTGGTTTTATCTTTTTATAGTTTGGTTGTTTACATTGGCTACTTATTTGCATATTACGCTATACGGTTGCATGTTTAAGACGAAGCACCACTACCATTATTTACTACTACTACTACAACTACATACTACTGTTACTAATTTACTACGGTGTTTGGACGGGAGTGGCTGTAAACCCCTGGAACATGCGCTAATTTATAAAGGGAGATACAGGTGAGGCAAATTGTAAGTTATTGTAGTGTCGGTATGTACTTTTCATACGTATTGAAACGAGGGATTCTCCGTGTAGTCCTGCAATAAGCGAGTTATATTGAAGGTGTTTGGATGCACTTCTTGGATTCCACGGTTTGGTTCGGTTTGATGAACTAATTACGTAGTGACATGGCAATCGGCTGTGATTAGTGTACGGTGTATGGTGCCAGTTTATTTTTGCGCGTGTTAGTCTTTATCCGTTGTGATGTTGTAAATGATCATTGCGTTAGGCAATTGCTTTTTTTTTATGTAACTTACATGATGAGTTTCTTGTAGATATCTAGAGAAGCTCAGGCGCTTGGAATAGCCAGGATGCACAGTTCAGCAATTAGTTGAAGAAGAGCAGAAATTAGCTAAAGATAAAGCGAAAGGGAAGAGCGGGAGCTGAACGAGAAACTAAAGAAATTAGAGCCGAGTTAAGAAGCGGAGAAGCGTAGAGCTCATGAATCGTATAGCTGAATTGCGCTCACCTGGCGGAAAGAATTGAAACGGTTGCTGTTGATGCAAGTGACGAATAAGAGCGTGTAAATGCTATTTTTATATGATGGCCTTAGACTTCTACCTTTAACGGAAGGGCAAGAGAAATAGATTCTTATTTACTTAGATTGAAGTTTAGCTCTCTTGCATTAATTGGAAGAAAAGAGGATTATCATGTATATTTGGGATCTTTATTAAGAGCGTGAACTTAAAGTATATGGATCTCTGCCTGAAGAAAATTGTTAATGATTATGAAAAGCTATAAGTCTGCTTATAAGAAGTTACTCGGTTGATTCCGAAATGTATAGGAGGAAATTTTAGGGAGTGTAAATGTAAGGATAAAGAAGAATCTTATGAGGCAACTTCTAGTGCGAAGCGGAGCAATATTTAGATAGATGGATTTCTCTTAGTAAGCGTTCATAAACTGTATTATTCTCGTTTTGGACTTTATGATTAGGGAACAGTTTCTTTGTAGTTGTAATTCTGAGTGCGGGTTTCTAAAAAGAACGCGAATTTTACCGCGCAACGAGCATGGCCGCGAGCAGCCTGATCAGGTATAGAAAGCGCTCATTTGTATCGCGGCCAAAGCACTGAAGTTTCCCCAGCCTAAAACCTTTCAGCAGTCTAGAGATAGGGAACTATGATGAAATTTGTTTGTCATGCTTGTGGTAAAAACGGACATATCAAACCAAACTGCCCTGATAATCCCAGGGAATTTCAGAGGTAAAAGTCTTTTTCTAATGATAAAGGGTAATTTTGTTTTTGAGCAGAAACTTAAAACTAATAGCGTGTTGTTGATTCTAATGGATTTTGTTTTATAAGCCTGTTGAAGTTATGATCGACGCTGGTGTGCTCAACTATAATAGTTTAAGACTCTTTGGTCAATATCTAAGTATAAAATTGGGTAATACAATGGTTAAAGGTTTATGATTATTTGGGGTAGACCAAATTATTCCTAAAATTAGGTTCATAAAAAAGAGTTCTTTACGGATGGGCAAACGCTATAGCTGACACGATTACAAATTGCAGAAGTTGCAATAAGAGATGTGTTCTAGGTGTGAAGATCCCGAAACCCAATCCATGTCCTGATGACCAAGCCCTGCTACTCTGATGTGGTTACCTTAACATCCTGCGCTAGTCCTGACCTTGTGAACCCCCTGAAGAACCTGACCTATGTGACCTACCCAATCTACCTTCTTCCTGTGACACTAACGATTCCCTGACAAGCCTACATTCCTTTTTCCACTGAAAGTACGCAGGTATGTATGCGAGAATTCTTGTCGATATTCTATAGATGAGAAGAACAACAAGAGCAGATAAGAAGCAAACCGAATGTAAATTCAAAACTAAAATGCCCTGCCTGATGACAGCATTGAGATAAACAAAACTTCTTTAAGCAAAGCAAAGAAATCACTGTAGACCTAAAACTGATAAGGGAGAAATTAGGAAAGCGGGAAGAGAGGAAAACGTAAAATCCCCGTTCTGTAAAATATGAAATGCGTAACGGTTCGATCGTACAGATTCTGCATCAAAAGAAAAACCTGCAATGGAAATAGCACTAAACAGCTTGTGGTTCATGGATGTTACAGAGATAAGGTACTCAACCTGCTCATATTCGTAACTGGCGGTCATTCTTCTCATTAGAAAAACTAGATTTAAAGTATTTAGAAGTTCTTTTGGCCTGGTTATAGGAGTGATATAAAACGCTATTGCAAGTAGTTGTCATGTGTGCCAAAAGTGTCGCTAAACGGCAGCATTAAGCCGAGTGCCTATGAAAGTCTATCATGTTTGACGACCGAACCTTTTTCTAGAGTGGCTAGAAATCGTTGCGACCTTGTTCTCCTTCGTCTGACAGGGGTCACAAATACAGTTACACTAATTGATTATGCAACTAGGTTCCCGGAAGCAGTCCTTAGGAAAAATTGATTCAGTCACCGTAGCCAGATCTTTAGTAGAAATATTTCTAGGGTTGGAATCCCACCAAGGAAATACTTCCAGATAGAGGAATAATTAGATCTGATCTGATGGCAGAAGTAAACAGATTACTATCAGTTAAAGCTCTTTATCGACCCCTGTACCATCCAAACGGTAATGGAGCTGTAGAAAGGCTTAATGGTGGTTAAGTCAATGTTAAAGAAATTGTGGTAGACAAGACCGAAGGATTGGGATCGATATATGCCTGCTATTTTATTTGCATATAGAGAAAATCCCTAATGATTCCTTAAAATTTCTCCATTGAACTACTATATGGCTCGACCTGTGAGGGGCCCCCCCACCTTAGCATTTGCATTGAAACTCTGTCAAATGGTGAAGATTTGAATTTTGATGTTAAGAATGTTTATGAATATATAACTGAATCTAAGATCGCGTTTGAAGGATATCTGCGAGATTAGCTGCATCAATGCAGAAGTCAGTAGTAGACTTATAAGAAGTATTATGATGTGAATGAAAACTAAAAATCGCACACTAACTGTGAATGATGAAGTTTTAGTATATTGCCTTCACGAATAACAATAAATAATTATGCAATGGCGTGGACCTTATCCTGTGTTGAGTGTAAAGAAAACGAGTTGATTAATCTAGGTAAATATCCGAAATAAGGCTAAGCTCTTCATTCAACATGTTGAAGAAATACATCGTAGAAAGGACTACTGTGAAAAATGTGGTTCCAACTTTGTGTGCTGGAAGAATATGATGACAGGACGAAAAGGAAGCTATGTACTTGAAATAAGGACTGTAATGATGTTAATTATAGTCATGCTAAAACTCTTAATGTCTTTCTTAATTGGTGTGAAGATAAATGAAAGGCAGATAATGGACTTGAAATATAATAGCTGATTTCAGTGAGTTTCTCGGATGAACCCTGGCTATACATCAGTAAGAACATGTAATTAATTTGGAAACAGCTACTCCTATGCTAAGAAACCTTATCAATTCCTCATCATCTGGTGAGACATTTTTAACAAGGGAATTGATAAAATGCGTGAAATGGGAATCATTGAACCTTCTAATTCTCCATATTGCTTCACCAAGTTGTATTGTTAAGGAAAACTGATAATGGATCAATTTAGAATTGTTTGATTTCAGAGGACTTAATGATATTACTTTATTTGATGGAGACAATGCCCACCATCTGATGGTGCATTAGTAATTTTCAAACAAAAGTATGTTCAGAGCTGACCTAACAAAAGGGTATTGGCAATACTCCTGTCAGCCTGTCAAAGAAGTATACAGCTTTTGCAAGCAACAAAGGTCTAATGCATTGTTAGAATGCCTTTTGTTGAAAAACGGCTTGTGCCTACCTTTATTAGACTGATGCATAAGGTTCTTGATGGTCCTGAAGAATTCAGGAAGTACTATTTTGAATGTGGTAGTTCACAATATAATTGGGATGAACATTTACAGGTTTGAGGGGCATTTTATTAGAGAGATTACTAAGCATGGCTTAACAGCTGGTATTAAGAAATGCTGCTTTGCTTCTCTAAATCAAATACTGTTTCCACCTAGGGGATAACAAAATAGGGAACCATTAGAAGAGAAAGGTAAAAGCAATTTCTTCTAGGACTCTACTCAAACGGAAAAAGGAGCTGAGGTCATATTCTGGGAACGGTTTCATTTATAGAAGAATTTATCCTAAGTGAAGATATTGCTTGCTTCCTTATAAGAAATGTTAAGAAAATTCTCATTTAATAAATAAATTGGACTGAGGAGAAATCAAAAGCTTGAAGAGCTGAAATTTAAGCTGAGTCGAACCCTATCTTATGTTGCCAGCTTATTCAAAGATTTTATTTTACGAACAGTATGCATCTGATAATGGCTAGGTGCGTGTTTTATACAGGATATTTATGTACAAAAATGCCCAATTTCATATGCAAGCCGTAAACTCCTAGGAGCGAGAGAAGAAAGTTGCCTACATTGAGAAGGAATTGCTTGCAATTCATTTGGGCAATAAACAAGTTAAAAGTCTATCTCTATGCGTAAGGGAAATTTGATACTTCAGACTGATTCAGCAGCCTTTAACATATTTGCCGTAAATGAGAATTCAATGGAAGATCATTTTGACTAAATTCAGATGACTTTAGCTTAAATAAGGGGCAATGTAAGGGTTTTCGTATATGCCCTGTGGTAATTGATAGGTT
>NC_051424.1:17013615-17016197 GCF_015228065.2 Penaeus monodon
CACACACGTGTACTATCATAAATCTAGGTCAGATTTTATATATATATATATATATATATATATATATATATATATATATACATATATATATACACACACATATATATATATATATATATATATATATATATATATATATATATATATATATACATACATACATACATACATACATACATACATACATACATACATACATACATACATACATACATACATACATACATGTACGTGCACGATCAATGTTGAATTCTTCCATGGTGGAATGGATCGACCTTTTGGTATTTTACTAATTGGAACATTGAGTTTTATAATGTTCATGGAGATTTTGTCTATCAGAGGGCGCGCGTGTGTGTGATTAGTCACGTCTACTTGCGTGATTTTATGTTGCAGTCGTTTTTGGAAATCTGAGAGATACGAGGGTTCCCTCAGAGGTTTCACCCCAAATATGGTGGAAATAAACATTATTCTATCAGAAATGGATGGTAAGTTTAATTCTGATCTCGTGTTCAGTATCCTTGCTGTTCTCGGGGCGCCGAGGATAATCCTCATAGCTTCATTTGCACTACCTCCAGCTATTTATTTCTGATTCCTTACACTGCAACAAGTGCAGTGCATGGTAGTCTACAACTGACTTTATCAAAGGCAAGTAAAACAGTTTAGCGAGCTTAACCTTGATGCCATGTTCTCTTCCGACAAGAACTTTCAACGGTTTCAATCTCTCCCAGTCTTCTTTAGAGAGAGGACCAGGTCTGCATCATTTACGTTCACCCCGAGATATTTATACTTATAGCATATGTCAAGCTCCTGGTCACCTATGCGAAAAGTGGGTGGGGGTAGGATATATGGATTGAGAGCCATTGTTTTCTCAGCGGAGATGACGACTAATCCACACTCATGAGCCTTTGCATCCTCTCTTGTGATGATGCTCTGACGTATATGTCATCAGCATAGTATATAATGGATTCACCATCCCCAAGTGGGATATCTGCCAACAGCTTGTGCATGAGGACATTGAACAGCAAAGGGCTGAGAACTCCTCCATGTGGCGTCCCAAGTTCAAAAGACTGTGAAGTGGAACTTCTCACTCCTCTGAACAGGACACTTGCAGATCTGTTCGAAAGATACATTCTAATCCAGTTCAGTATCTTACCACGGATGCCAAAGCTTACTAATTGTTCTAGGATAATTTCTCTGTTTGCAATATCAAAAGCTGACTTAAGGTCAAGAAAAACAGTGTGCTTCCCTGGGTTAGAGTGTGAAAAGTACTCTGCAAAGCAATGTTGTGTGCTACGTCCCGATAGAAATCCGTACAGTCTGTGAGATAATTTACCTTGTAACCTGTACCTGAGTCTATTCAAAATTATCCTTTCTAGAACTTTGCATACATATGAGGTTAATGAAATTGGTCGGTATTTATCAGTGTTTGATTTCGGTAAAGGGATGATTAGACTGTGCGTCTAGGGACCAGGCAGAATACCTTGTGACAAACTTAACCTGTATAGGTGCAAAAGGAGATTACCAGTTAGTTTAGTTTAGTCCTTTATTTACCACCCTGGCTAAGTACATTTGATGTATGGTTATAACATATTATGGTATTACATTTCAATTTTAGGCTATAACATTATTATGATAAGTACTATATCAGTTAAGGAAAGGAACAGTTACACAGTCGTTTATCTACTCATCTGCCACGCCAGTGCCTCATAGTTGGATAGTAGAATGCCTACAGTTTAGATAGCATGAAACATGGAAAACAGAATTAACATCTTTGAGAGAACGGTTAGGAGATGTCAGATAAGATAAGGAATTTTTCAAGGAGACAGCCTTTCTCCTCTACAGTTTGGCATTGGTTTTGAGATTGATTGATTGATTATTTCAAATTATCTGCCGCGTCAACAGCTAAGGTCATTAGCGGCGAACTTCAAAAATATATAAATTACAAACAACAATAAATGTATTAAAAATCAAAGCATAAATATCATGCTGTAAGTGTATAAATTTATTTATTATTATTTCCATAAGGAAACTAATAAGAACCTCCATGTCACAATCCCTCCCCAATACATTTTTCAGTGTATACGGGGGAGACAAGCACATACGTCTTTCCACTACATGTGCGACCATTAATGGCTCCCTCACAAAGTGGTTTATTTTTACTGGATGCTGGTCACCCAGCTGCCAAGGTCATCTCTAATCTCTTTGTTCCTAGAGCTATGCCTCCATTGTTCCTTCCATTTATCACGAAGACAACTCCTGACGCTGGGTTTCAGGTCGGTGTGTGGGAGAGGAAAACGAGCATCACAGGGCTGAGCGGCAGCTGCCTTGGCCTTCTGATCAGCTCGCTCCCTTCCCACTGATACCAACATGCACTGGCACCCAACACAGAGTTATCTTTTTACATGTTGAAATCAGTGCAAGCCAATCTGAACCTCCCTCACTACTGATGTGATGAGTTTAAGCTCTTGATGCTTGCAAGGCACTACGAGAGTCACAATATATTACAACAGAATGGTTTGTAAGAACTCTAGATTTAGTCAAGAGAATAGGGGAATTCCAACAGCCAGAACTTTTAATGATTT
>NC_051424.1:17021297-17026297 GCF_015228065.2 Penaeus monodon
GTAGTAGTAGTGTAGAAGCAGTAGAAGTAGTAGTGGTAGAAGAGGAGCAGCAGTAGTAGTGGTTAGAAGCCGGGAGTAGTAGTAGTAGTGGTAGAAGCGGAGTAGCAGTATAGTGGTAGAAGCAGCAGGAAACGTAGTAGTGGTATAGAAGAACAAGGAGTAGGAAGTAGTGAGTGGTAGAAGCAGGAGCAGCAGTAGTAGTGTAGAAGACAGGGAGTAGCAGGAGTGAGTGGTTAGAAAGCAGGAGTAGCAGTAGTAGTGTAGAAGCAGAAGCAGCAGTAGTAGTGGTAGAAGAAACAGGAGCAGCAGTAGTAGTGTTAAGAAGAACAGGAGCAGCAGTAGTAGTGTAGAGCAGGAGCAGCAGTAGTAGTGGTAGAAGCAAAAAAAAAAAAAAAGAAAAAAACCAGGAGTAGCAGTAGTATTGAGTAGAAGCAGAGAGCGCAGTAGTAGTGGTAGAAGCAGAGTAGCAGTAGTAGTGGGAGAAGCAGGAGCAGAGTATTAGTGTAGAAGAACAGGAGTAGCAGTATAGTGGTAGAAACAACAGGGTAGCAGTAGGAGTGGTAGAAGCAGGCAGTGAGCAGGTAGTGGTAGGAAGAACAGGCGTAGCAGTAGTAGTGGTAGAAGAAAAACAGTAGTAGCAGTAGTAAGTGTAGAAAGAGGAGTAGCAGTAAGTAGTGGTAGAAGCAGAGTAGCAGAGTAGTGGTAGACGCAGGAGTAGCAGTAGTAGTGGTAGAAGCAGAGCGCAGTATAGTAGGGAGAAGAACAGAGTAGCAGTAGTAGTGTAGAAGCAGGAAGTAGCAGTAGTAGTGGTAGAAAGGCAGGAGTAGCAGTATTAGTGGTAGAAGCAGTGAGCAGCAGTTAGTAGTGGTAGAACAAACAGGAGTAGCAGTTAGTAGTGGTATAGAAGGCAGGAGCAGCAGTAGTAGTTGTAGAAGCGGAGTAGTAGTAGTAGTGGTAGACGCAGGAGTAGCAGTTAGTAGGGGTAGAAGCAGGAGCAGCCAGTAGGCAGTGGTAGAAGAACAGAGTAGCAGTAGTTTGTGTAGAAGCAGAGCAGCATAGTAGTGGTAGAATAACAGGAGTAGCAGTAGTAGGGTAGAAGAGGAGTAGCAGTGCAGTGAGTAGAAGCAGGAGTGAGCAGTAGTAGTGTTTAGAAGCAGGAGGCAGCAGTAGTAGTGGTGTAGAAGAACAGGAGCGCAGTGTAGTGGGAGAAGACAGGAGCTAGCAGTAGTTCAGTAGTGGTAGTAGAAGAACAGGGAGTAGCAGTTAGTAGTGTAGAAGGAACATGCGCAGAAGTAGTAGTGGTATTTTGTAGAAGCAGGAGTAGCAGTAGCAGTGTAGAAGCAGGAGTAGCAGTAGTTAGTGGTAGAAGCAGGAGCAGCAGTAGTAGTGTTAGGAAGACAGGAGTAGCAGTAGTAGTGTGAAGAAAGGAGCAGCAGTAGTAGTGGTAGAAGAAACAGGAGTACAGTAGTAGTTGAGAAGCTAGGAGTAGCCAGTAGTAGTGGTAGTAAGCAAGGATTAGTAGTAGTATTCGTAGAAGCAGGAAGTAGGAGTAGAGTGGTAGAAGCAGGCTAGTAGTAAGTAGTAGTGGTAGAAGAACAGGGAGCAGCAGTAGTAGTGGTAGCAGCAGAGTAGCAGTAGTTAGTGGTAGAAGCCGGAGCAGCTGTAGTAGTGTAGAAGAAACAGGAGTGCATTTAGTAGTGTAGAAGCAGGAGAGAGTAGTAGTAGTGGTAGAAGAACAGGCGTTAGCGGTAGTAGTGGTAGAAGCAGGAGTACGGTAGTAGTGGGAGAAGCAGAGCAGGAGCAGCAGCAGTAGTAGTAAGAAGCAGTATTAGTAGTAGTTGTGGTAGACGCAGTAGCAAGTAGAGTGGTGAAGAGGAGCAGCAGTAGTATGGTAGAAAGCAGGAGATAAGTAGTAGTGTAGAAGCAGGATTAGCGTAGTAGGTGGTAGAGAAGCAGGAGTACAAAGTTAGTATGGTAGAAGCTTGGAGTAGCAGTAGTAGTGGTAGAAGCAGGATTAGCAGTAGGTAGTAGTGGTAAAGCAGGAGTACAGAGTAGTGGTAGAAGAAGAGCAGCAGTAGTAGTGGTAGAAAGCAGGAGTAGCGAGTAGTTAGTGGTAGAAAGAACAGAGTAGCAGTAGTAGTGGTAGAAGCAGGTAAGCAGCAGTAGTAAGTAGTGGTACGAAGCAGGCAGTAGCAGTAGTAGTGTAGAAGCAGGAGCAGCAGTTAGTAGTGGTAGAAGAAACAGGGAGCAGGGGGGGCAGTAGTAGTGGTAGAAGAAAACAGGAGTAGCAGTAGTAAGTGGTAGAAGAACAGGAGCAGCCAGTAGTAGTGGTAGAAGACAGGAGTAGCAGTAGTTAGTGGGTAGAAGCCGGAGAGTAGCAGTAGTAGTGGTAGAAGGTAGCAGTAGTAGTGGTTAGAAGCAGGCAGCAGCAGTAGTAGGGTAGAAGAACAGGCGTAGCAGTAGTTAGTGGTAGAAGCAGGGAGTAGCAGTAGTAGTGGTAGAAGCAGGAGCAGCAGTAGTAGTGGTAGAAGAACAGAGTAGCAGTAGTAGTGGTAGAAGCGGAGTAGCAGTAGTAGTGGTAAAGCAGAAAGCAGCAGTAGTAGTGGTAGAAGCAGGAGCAGCAGTAGTACGTGTAGAAGCAGGAGCAGCAGTAGTAGTGGTTAGAAGCAGGAAAGTAGCAGTAAGTTCAGTTAGTTGGTATTTAGAAGCAGGACTAGCAGCAGTAGTAGTCTAGTGGGGCTTAGAAGAACAGCGTAGCCGTAGAGTGGTAGAACAACAGGAGTAGCCAGTAGTAGGGTAGAAGCAGGAGTAGCAGTAGTAGTGGTAGAACAGGAGTAGCAGTAGTAGTGGTAGAAGCAGGAGCAGAGTAGTAGTGGTAGAGAACAGGAGTAGCAGTATCGTGGTAGAAAGCAGGAGCAGCAGTGTAGTGGTAGAAGCAGGAGGAGCAGTTAGAGTGGTAGAAGCAGAGTAGCAGCAGAGTAGTGTAGAAGCAGGAGTAGCAGTAGTAGTGGTAGAAGCAGGAGCAGCAGTAGTAGGTTAGAAGAACAGGAGTAGCAGTAGTAGTGTAGAAGCAGGAGTAGCAGTAGTAGTGTAGAAGCAGGCGTAGCAGTAGAGTCGAGAAGCAAGGTACGCAGGACTAAATGAAGTAAAACGACAAGACAGGTAAAAGCAGCACCACTAGTCAAAGCAAAACATAACCCGCCTCTAAACGCGGTGTCAGGTAAGCACAAGTTAATTGATAATCGTTAATAATAGACTTGCGTAAAGCGAAGTACAAAGCATATACACACAGTAAACGCGAGGTGACTGCGATACAAACCCGTAACGCACATGTAAAAGCACTGAATAAGATAAACTAATGGGCATTAGTTAAAACAACACAAAACTTACTGAAATCTTATTAAAAGAGAGATAACGAAAGTGAAAATGAACTAGCAGTGCCTAAGTAAATCGTGACAACACTCAATACAGATATACTAAAAAAAACGCACTATACATGTAATACTGCCTTGTTGATTAAAAACATCAAACCGTCCAGCAACAAATACAGCCTAGGCAGTCCGAAAAGGGGCTGTTCAACCGTTGGTGATGTTTCAGAAGAGAAGAGGGTATATCCAAAGAGAGAGAAATTCCGACTGACATAGTGCGGGCTGTCATGACCGTGACGTCATAAAATAAAAGCGAATCATTTTCAAAAACAAATTACAAGTGAAAATACAAATCAAATGAATAGGTGAAAAAAAAAAAACTATTAGGCAACAAAAGGTACACAATAAAACCAAAAGAAGGACATCAGGAAAATACAAAATACCGAGGTAAAATATGAAATATCATAAAAGAAAATTAAAACACAGGGCGAGAAAGAACCAAGTATAGAAAAATACAAGTCAAAACATATAAACCGATAAAAAAAAAAAATCTATATGCAAAACTCTAATAAAAGACTTAGAAAAAACACAAAAATTACTTAGCAGAAAGACGGTCCTGCCCCCTGACACCGCGAAATAGGTTAAAATACAATAAAGGGACACTAGGACTCAATAATAAAACGGCAAGGCCATAAAAATACAAATTAAATGTAATATACAAAAGCCGAATGGTAGGAATTAAAGCAGTAATTAACACTAATTAAAAGGGGGAGCAATAGAAAATGGGCATCGGATTACTATAGTAGTCCGCGTAGGGGACAACGTGTGGTGCTATACGAAGGTAAAGCAAACTGGAGAAACACACTCCACTATATATTATATAATATATGTATAAGATAGATAGATATTATATATATATATATATTAGATAAGAGAGATAGATATATATATATATCTATAAAGGTTTATATATATATATATATATAGAGGAGTATATAAGATGTTATATATATATATAGATATATAATATAATAGATATATATATCTCTATATATATTATAATAGATAGATATATGAAACACGGTATATGTATATATGCATATAGAGCAATATATAGATAGATTATAGATATCATAGATAGAGGAGATAATAGCTAGAATAGATATATATATCTATATATATATATCTAGATAGATATGGATAGAAGATATAGAGAGATATAGAGAATAGAGATATATAGATATAGAGAGAGAGAATAGATATACTGAGATAGAGAGATATATATCGAGATATATGTATAGATGGGTGGGAGTGTGTGGGTGTGGTTGTGTGGTGGGTGGGATATGAGGATTAATATAGTAGATAGAGATCGATATAATAGTATAGATATATAGAGATCTAATATAGGATATCTATAGTATATAGAGATATAATAGATATAGATAGATATATGATATATATATAAGATATATATATATATAGAGATATATGTATGTATGTATGTATGTAGTATGTATGTAAACTGTGTTACGTGTTATATTTTATAAATATGTAATATACATACAGATATATATATATTATATATATATATATATATAGATAGATTATACTCTATATTACAATATATATATA
>NC_051424.1:17028797-17038797 GCF_015228065.2 Penaeus monodon
TGGTCGGTATTTATCAGTGTTTGATTTCGGTAAAGGGATGATTAGACTGTGCGTCTAGGGACCAGGCAGAATATCTTGTATAGGTATAGGTGCAAAAGGGGATTACAGTTAGTTTAGTTTAGTCCTTTATTTTCCACCCCGGCTAAGTACATTTAATGCATGGTTATAACTTTTTATGGTATTACTTTTAAATTTTGGGGCTAAAACTTTAAATTATGATAAGTACTATATCATTTTTAAGGGAAAGGAACAGTTTCCACAGTCGTTACTACTAATCTCCCACGCCTTTCCCCTCATTTTTGGATAGTAAAATGCCTACATTTAATAGCATAAACTAAAAAAAACCAAGGTTTAACATCTTTGAGAGAACGGTTAGGAGTTTGTCAGATAAGATAAAAATTTTTTTCCAGGGAGCACCCTTTTTCCTCCTCTACATTTTGGCCCATTGGTTTTGAGATTGATAATTGATTTTTTTCAAATTATCCCCGCTTTAAACAGCTAAGGTCATTAGCGGCGAACTTAAAAAATATATAAAAAAAAAAATCTTAAAAAAACAAAAATGTTTTTAAAATCAAAGCAAAAATATCATGCTGTAATGTATAAATTTTTTGGGCATAAACATTATCCCATAATTAAATTTCTTTGGGGAATTTAGTCTCCCTAGGAAACAAATAAGCCCCTCTTTTGTCACAATCCCCCCCAAATTCCTTTTTCATTGTATACGGGGGAGACAAGCACAACGTTTTTCCCCCACTCCCATGTGCACCATTAGGGCTCCCTCACAAAGGTTTTTTTTTTAACCCTGGGATGCTGGTCCCCAGTTTTGCCGGGTCACCCTCTAATCTCTTTTTCCTAGAGCATGCTCCATTTTCCTTCCATTTATCACGAAGCCTCCTAAACGCTTTTTTCAGGTGGGTGTTTTGGAGGGGAAAACGACCATCACGGGGGTTTGGCGGCAGCTGCCTTGGCCTTCTACAGCTCGCCTTCCCACTAAATACCAACATCCTGGCACCCAACACAGATTTAAATCTTTTTACTTTTTGAAATCGGGCCCAAGCCATCTTAAACCTCCCCTCACTACTGGATTGATGTTTTTTAAAAGCTCTTGATTGTTTGGGGAAAAAGGCCCCTACGAGGGGTTCAAATTTTTAAAACCCAACAGAATGGTTTGTAAGACCCTCTATAAATTTTAAAGCCCAAAGGGGGGGGAATGGGGGGAATTCCAACGCCAAAAACCTTGGGGGATTTAAATTAAGTTTTTTCCACAAGATTCCCATTCCCCTACCATGGATCCCTATCCTGGGGGGGTTGAAAACCATCTGAATGTAGGAGACCCGGGAAACCCTTTTGAAAGCCTTATGTTTCAAATCAGGTTCATGTAGCCCCCGGTGAAATAAAAGAGGGGGTTTTCTCCCCCTCTCGCATACGGGGAAACTCCATGGGTAAAGACCAAAAATCCCCCTTTGCAGATTCTTAGACCCTTTTTAAACGAACCGACCCCAAACCCCGGGAGAACGTGTAAATTTGCGATGATAAGCTTCATATCCATATTTCCCCTTTACTATGAATTTTGGGGGTTGGGTTTAAAGCCCGAAAGAAGCGCGTGGTCGAAAAACCCAAGAAAGATGTGAAAAAACCCCCCACAAAATTTTTTAAAAAGTAAGGCTACAAAAGCGTTTAAACGTTTATGTGAGGACCCATGAAAGCCTTGGCCCAAAAATTAGCCCCAAGTACTTCGCCTCTTAGAAAAATTGCAGGGGGTTTTTTGCCCCCAAATAGAGGGTTTGGAGGGAATTTTCCCTTTGTTTGTGGAAATGTATCCCATGGTTTTTTGCTTGGGAAAATTTAAACCATGGTATGTTGCCCACTGCACAACCTGATTTTTTGCGTCTGCATGTGTCCTTGCCATCCTGTAAGCTTCCTCCGGGGCCCCAGTACAGTGAAAAGTCATCCACATAAAAGTTTAAAGATGAGACAGCATTTGGGAAAAAACCTTTAAAAATTCATTTATGGAAATGGCAAACGGGGTTCCCCTTGTGGCCCCCCTTTCCAGCTGATTTTCCCCGGTTAAGAAATTTTTTCCCCACCCAAACTCAAACCCTTCCCTTTGTTAAAAGGAAGTTTTTTCAAATTAAGGTAGGTAATGCCCCTTTTAAAAACCAATGTCATACACTTCATGAGTATCCCCATGTTTCCCAAAAGTGGTATCGTAAGGTTTTTCAAAGGTCAAAAAAGACTCTAACATGTGTTTATCCTGTGAAAAGGAATTCTCGTAGTATTTTCCATCCTAACAAGTGCATCTTTGGTCGATCTCATGGATTTTGCTTTTTCCAGCGATCTTACACACCTTGCCCCATCCCATGAAAAGGGGGTCCCGAGTTAATCAAGGAGACTATTTGCCCTCCACAACGTCTTTTACCCCTCCTTTAGCACTCCCCCTTTGGCCCCCTTTTTAGAAAACGCGCCTGGCCTTGGCTCGTTTTTTTGGGTAATGGTTTTAAAGGGTTTAAACATCGCTGGGGAATCGTTTCAACTGCCTTAAGGGCAGCTTTTTTTTGGGCTCTGAAACCCTTTTTGGCATTCATCAAACCCCCTTTGGGTACCGGGGGTCGAGGTACTGCCGGGCTATTTTTTGGAAAATGGATGCTTTTGCTCAGGGGGGAATTCGTAAATGTAAAGGGAAATTTTAACACACACTGGAAAAAATTTTACAGACCCCTTGAAATCTACATTTTAACTAAAAAAATTTCATCCAATTTTCAAGTTACCATCTCTCCACCCCTTTGGGCGGGAAATCCCATTCACCCCCCCTCCAAAAGAAATTGGGAAAAGTGGTCGCTTCCATGATTTTGCCAAGTGAAATTCATCTGTGAATCGGGTGAACCAATTTGACGGTTGTATTGGAGAATGCCCCCATTTTTAAATTTTTAAAAATTGTGGGAGTTCACTTTTTTCAGAAAAACTGCATCTACTTTTAAAGAACAAGGACTAAAGGGTTCCTTCCTCAAGGGTTTTGCACATTATCTCCCCAGAGGGGGTCAATTTCCCCAAAATAGATTTTCCAAATCATTTTATTTTTGAATTATGTGGGGGAAGGAGATGGATGCAACATGTAATTTTCTTTCCCCAATAAAATTTCCCTCACAGCCTTCACCTGCAGTGTTGTCTGCAGGTGGAGGGCCTGGAAGAAAATATCTTGACATCCCTTTACTGCTACTCCCCTGAGGTCCTTTATCAAGGTCCCAAAAATGGGCTTGAACTTGGAATTCTCTCGGGGTTTTGGGACGATTTTCCCTGGTCACAATTTTTTTTGGTCCATACACAAACGGGGTTAAACTGAACCTATCAATGTTGCACTTTTCCCCATTTTGCATGTTCCCTGACATTTCCATTGGTTTGGGGGAAATCCAGTTCTTAAAACCACCTCTTCTAAGGTTTTTTGGCACACTTGGGGTTTAAAGGTTTTTTTTTTTGCCCCACACCTTTTAGGTTTCCCCTTTTCCCGGGATTTTGGGATATCTTTTAAAGGGTTTTGTTTCCCTGTGGAATTTTTTTGTCCACAGGTTTCCTTTGAACACCAAAATTTTTCTTTGCCTGGGAAAAAGGAAGATTTTGACCCTTTCCCCTTCAGGGGCATTCTGTCTAGCAGCGGGGGCCCCCTGTGGATGTAGGGGAAACGGGGAGCTGTAAACCGTTGAGGCCCCTGGAACCCTGCCTGAAAGCTCCAAAAAACCCCCCCCCCCCTCTCAGCAACGTTTTTTTGAACGGGTTTAAGAATTTCTTTGCCCCCCCAAAGGGCGTGCCGGGCCCCTTTGTTCGGGGGCCTTTTGCCTAGCACAGGGGCCCCCTTTGTGGATGTGTTCCCCCTGGACTGCCCACCGTTAGGCCATCTGGACCCCCCTTAACTGATGGCTCCAAAGACCAAACTTTGGGAGGGGATTCCCCCTAAAATAAAACCCCTAAATCCTTACTCTGTTTCTGGTAAACTCTCCCCAATTTTCAGAAATTTTGAGGACTGACTTTTTAAAGGTGGTGGCAAAAGTGTGGGGTTTGGGCACTAAAGGGGAAAGGGGTTGGCGGGAAAAGGGAGGAGGGGCTAAAACCCGAAGAAATGGACTTCCCGGGTTTTTGAAAACAGCCCAGGGGATGTCGCTGTGCCCTAGAAAACAACTTTCCCCTTGCTCCCCTTAAATTACCAATACTTTTTTTTAAAATTGTGTACCTTTTACATTGCTTTGAAGAATTTTCATGAGCTTTTTTGCAGTGGTAACAGCTATTTCTGCATGGACAGTTTTTGGGATCTCCTTGAGGGCCTGTTGTACCAAAACTTTTTCACCCCCTCTTGGTTGTCCCTTTTCTTTAAAAGGAAAGTTGGCTTTCCCTGCCCCAAAACCCCGGGGATTGGAAAACCCGCATAAGGGTTTAGCCATTGGGTTTACCTTTAGGGGGTCCATTCCAACTTAAATATTTTTTGGAAGGCCCAACTTTTCAAAAGTTAAAGGGAGCTGGTGTTTCCCCTTTTTTCCAAAAGATCCCCCTTTCTTTTTAAAAAAGTTTTTTCTGCCCCTTTCCTTAAAAAATTTTTTATTTCCCCTAACATTTTTTCCTCAGAAAAAACCTCATCAGGTCTTTGGGGAAAAAACAATTCCCCTTTCACTTAAATTTAGTGTTTTGTAAAGAAAAATGAACTTTTAAACCCCCCGGAAAGTTTGAAAATCACACGGGAACTTCCCCTCTCGTCTATCGGCTACCATCTTTTTTTGGTGGGGTGTGTTTGGATCTTTTTTAACAACCCCTCAACTATGTCCCAATGTTTTTTCAAAAAAAATCAAGATTAATACACCTCAAAAGTCCCTTTTTACCCCCTAGGTACTTACTATATGAAATACTTTTCAGATTTAGCAGCTAAGATTTCCTTAATGGTTGAGGACTTTTTCTCCTTACCTTGTTTGGGGGCCCCAGGAACCATTACATTCCCATTCTTGCCTTTTTGGGAAATTTGGGAAAATTCCAGAGTGACAACATGTTGGGCGTTTTCCCGAGGAAAGGCTAGGGATTTTAATAGGTCATTCCCGGGGGAGAGCTAAATCTTTTAAATTTTTTTAGAAATCATACCCATTAGAAATTTTTTTCCCTTTTCCCCAAACCCCCCCCCACCTTCAGTCCAACGAGGGGGGAAACCCATGTTGGGGCGAAAAAACTTCCAACAGCCACAGGGGTAATGAAAGGGAAAATAACCAGGGCCCTATTACAGTACTTTATGGCAGTCGTTTGGGGGCCCATGAACTACTGACTGAACCGTGCCTACTTTTTCACTAAACCAATTTGACCCCTGACTGACTTTAAAAGGCCTTGATCAAACCCCCTGTCTAAACCCAAAAAAGAGGAACCCAAAAGGGTTTTTTTGTTTCGCTGCAGGGCAAAGGTTGCAAACATCACCTAAACTCCGGAAATCCCGTCTCCCATAATAAAGGGATTCACTCACGGCAAACATATGGGGAGATTTTTCCCTGGTTCGATGGAATGTATCAAGGGGTGGGGGGGCCCCCATCCCCCCTCATAGGCCCTTTTTCCCCCAGGAAGTCATTCTTACCCTCACAGCTGACCCCTCCAGCATGGTTCCTTCTGGTCCGGCCATCAGAAATTTTGGGGCCCCTTTCCCCCCCCCCCCTCCCCCCACAGTGGCAAGGGGCTCCCCTTTTTGGGGGTTTTTTTTTTCCCGGGGGGACAAGAGCTGGGTATAAGGGGGCCATGGGGAGATTAAAACCAACCATCTTCTTTTTTCTGGACTTTTTCCCAAAATTTTTTTGGAAAAAAATCATGAACAAATAGACTCTCCTTGGGAAAACTTTACTCATATTTACCCCGGGGCTTGGGATGGGGTTTAAGAAAAAATGGAGTTTTGATTTTAAAAAGAAAAGGAAAAACCGTTTGAATGAATTTGGGGTGCCCTTACCCGTGGACAGGGCCCAAAGAAAGAAAGGGAGATGCAAAAAGGGTATAAATTTTTTTGGGGAAAATAGAAATGGATAAAATCAAGGAACTAATTGGGAAGGACATATTTTCGAGAAGGCTGAAAATTAAAGTTAAAATCAAAATTTAATGGCAAAAAAATAGAATCCAAAGACATTAAAACTAGGCTTTCTCAGAGTTTTTGGCAATTGTGGGTAAAAAATTGGGTTTTCCCAAACTGAAAGAGTTTGACAAAAAACAAGGGAAAGGGTATGGGTATTCCCTGGGGGGACTGCAACCCAAGAGTGACGTTAATAGGATTTTGTTTTGTTCCCCAAAATGATAGGTGGCTCCCTGATTTTTCGAGGAATGTATAAAAAATTGAAGGAAACCCTTGGGGGTTTTGTAAAAAATAAAAAAAAGTTCCTTGTGGGGTAAAAAAAAAAGGATGTAATTGAATTGAAAAACCAAAAGACAAAGTTGAATTTAAGGAACTAGGGAAAAAGGGCCTTTTTTAAGGGAGTGGAAGAAAGGGCATGGCCATTTATAAGAGAAATGCCGACAACCCAAAAAATAGAAACTTGGGGGGAAAAAGGAAACGATATGTTCCCGCCCAGGAGCAAGCACATGGGGGAAAAATTAAAGGCTGGGACGATATTGACAAACTGCCAATTAAATTTTAAAAGGGGGAAAGCGATTTTTAAGAATTTTTGGGTCAAAAAATTACCCTGACTGCTCGACAGTGTAGCCAGGATTGTACAAAAGGGGGTTTTTGAAAAATCAAATTTGAGAGAATGAAAAAAATTGTATGAAGTGGAAGTGAAAAGTGGAAAGGGGGGTTTTTTGGATGTAAGTATTCAGTGTGCCACAGAATCGAAGCAAGACGACCGACATTTTTGTACTTGGGGAAAAAGGGGGAAAAAGTAACTAAAAGACATTGGTGTTCCAAAGGGGTAAGAAAATACATGAAAAAACAACGGGAAAAAAATTGAAAAAACCAGGATTTTTTAAAAAGAAAATTTCTAGGCTGGGGAGAGTTTCGGGAAAATTGAAAGTGGTTTCCCCGGGAATTGTTGGTTGGGTGGGGTGTGTGACCCCAAAAAATAAAAGAAAAAATGGTAATATTAATTTTAAAAATGATAAGGGAAAAGGGAATTACAAAATAATAACCCTTAAAACCCTGAGATAATGACGTGATGATCATCAAAAAATAATTTTTTGAATAGGAATAACAATCACTTATCATGGGTAATTTTATAATAAAAATTAATAAAAATAATAATAATAAAAAAATATATAATAATAAAAAATAATTAAAAATCTTTTTAAAGTTGAAAAACCCACCCCTTTGGATCATATCCTCATCATTATAGGGGCGTCTAAAAACCCGGCAAAAACAAAAGGTTTTTAAGCTTGGGAAACGCTTATTGGCGTTTAAATTAGAGGCAATGGGGTGTTTGTTGCTTTTTAAAGCCCCCTATCTTCCCATAAACTAATTTTAAAAATTAAAAAAATAGTTGATTGCAAATTTTTTAAAAGAGATTTCCCGTCTATCACGACCCAAAAACCCCGCCTTTGTAGGCTTAAATTTTTATTTTATACGCCCTTGGGCCCGTATCTGCCTTTTATTTTTTGACCTTTTTCTTCTCCGCCTTTGAAATAAAGCTGCGAACAAAAATACATACATGATATAAAGAACCGGAATAAAAAGACCAATCCCAAAAAAAGCTCCTTTAGAAACGACTGAAAAGTCTAAGGGGAGTTTTGCCCGCTGTTTTTCCTCAGCGAAACGCAGGAAAACAAAGGGGGAACCCGTTTAAATTCCCGTTCTTGCTGAGGCTCTTGGGCCCCCTACAGAGCCTTCACGAAACCGCCGCGGCGACCGGGTGGCCAAAGGGTTTGGGGTTACGCAGATTTGTTTTGGGGGATAAGATGCTCTTGGGACACGACTAAATTTTCTAAAAATTAAAAAGAAACTGCCCCCGAAAGAGAGGAAAAAAAAATCGTCCCCGGTTTTTTTAAATTTTGCTTTCTCTCCCGATTAAAAAATTTTCCAAAAAAAATTTAAATATTCTTTTCTTACACTTATTTTCCCTTTTTCAAAAAAAACAAAATCAAAAAAACTTATCGAGATATTTCATAATTTTTTAAATCCTTTTTTAAGTAATATTCTATTGGTTTTTGGGGAAAAAACCCCCAAAGTATGATATTTTTCCAATTATCACCTCTTTCAAAATGCAGGCCCTTTCCCCATTGGTTATAAAGCGGGTATTTGGCTGATTTTTCCTTTGAATTAAAAAAAAAACCAACCCCTTTAAGAAAAATTAATTTCATAATTGCGCGAATTAAAGGCCCTTTCATATAATCCTTTCCCGATTATTTTGGGCTCCGTCCAAAATTTCTTTTTTGAGTAAAGGCGGAAAACCCATTTAATGAAAAAACCGGAAAGAAAAACCTTAAAGTCATTCCCTGTGTGGGGGTATAAAAGTGAACACACACACACCCCACCCAACCCAAAAACCCCCACCCCAAAAACCCAAAAAACACCCTCCCCCCCCCACACACACACACGGACACACCGGGACACACACACACACACACACAAAAAACACACACACACACACACACCACACACACACACCACACCACACACACACACACACACACACACACACACACACACACACACACACGGACACACACACACGGACACACACCACACACACACACACACACACACACAGAACAACACAAACACACACACACACACCACACAGTCACTGTACAAACACCACACACACACAACACACACACAACCCCCACACACACACTACACACACACACAACCACACACCACACACACACACACCATATATATACAATGTGTGTGTGTGTGTGTGTTGATATTTGGTGGAACAGGTGTTATATATAAATATTTTATATATATATATATTTATATATATATATATATATATATATAATATATCATATATCTATGAGGTGTTGTCTTTGTGATTATGATTACAAAATTAGAAAGTCACAGTTCTCAGAGCTTAGGTGGGGGATATAAAAGAATTAAATAAAAAGAGAATCTTAGAAGTATTAGCCAATCTGCCTTAGGTCATACATAGAATTGTTTGAATGTTCTTATTCTCTCACACCGATGACACGGCTGAAATGATCTCTATCCAGTAAAGAAAATGATGTTTTAATATGAAATACGCATTTATTGCATTAATTCATAGAACGCTCTTCTATCTTACTAAAGTGCAATGCGTTTGGCGAATTAAGGGAAATGAATACAGAATCACAGGCATAAAGAATCAGAACAGAGTTCTTGAGACTGCATTTTTTCGGGGGGACAAGCAATTTTGTTTTATTCACAGTTTAATACCAGCAAAACACATTTCTAAATAAGGCTAAATATCGAAACAACGAACAAGTTAGACATCAAACGCATAAAACCAGAAGATAGCAAATAAGGCCACATGGGGAGAAAATAAAAGGTGAGGGGAGACGAGAATCAGCAAATCGAAAATAATGGTGAGAGGAAGCGCAGAGAGGCACAATTCATACCATTCGCCTCCGATATTAAGGGGTAAAATCGCTATTGGATTCTTATCTCCGCCGGTGATCAGAGGAGTGGATTGAGCCTGATTGCCGCAGAAACCATGCTATTCTGCTGTGACTGACACGGAAAAAAGTTCGAATTTTGTTATTTTCGTTTATAATGAACCTCCCCTGCGACAGCTTTCGATGAATGGGTCGGAGGCGGAGATGTGAGGAGCAAGGAAGGGCTCGACGCGGCATTAAACACTACGCACGCGCGTGCGCACACATACGCACACAGACACGTTGGAGAGAGAGAAGAAAGTGTGAGAAATGTGTGGTTTTGTTTGTGGTGTGTGAGTGGGTGTGTTTGGTGTGTGTGTGTGTGTTGTATATAGAGAGAGAGAGTATAGTACGCTTTTCCTTCTCCATGTAGGTCGATTTAGACACGCACAGTGTATCTGAGGTTTATTCTAGAGCGTGTTCTGAAACAGGCTCA
>NC_051424.1:17047442-17050955 GCF_015228065.2 Penaeus monodon
TTTACTCAATCTCTATTTTACGATATCAATTAAATTGTGCTTACCTGACATCGCGCTTTAGAGCTGTTTTATTTTTGCTTTGACTATTTTTGCTGCTTTTACCTGATCTTGTCTGTTTTACTTCATTATTCCTTCGTACCTTGCTTCTACGACTACTACTGCTACTCCTGCTTCTACCACTACTACTGCTACTCCTGCTTCTACCACTACTACTGCTACTCCTGTTCTTCTACCACTACTACTGCTACTCCTGCTTCTACCACTACTACTTCTGCTCCTGCTTCTACCACTACTACTGCTGCTCCTGCTTCTACCACTACTACTGCTGCTCCTGCTTCTACCACTACTACTGCTACTCCTGCTTCTACCACTACTACTGCTGCTCCTGCTTCTACCACTACTACTGCTACTCCTGCTTCTACCACTACTACTGCTGCTCCTGCTTCTACCACTACTACTGTTGCTCCTGCTTCTACCACTACTACTGTTACTCCTGCTTCTACCACTACTACTGCTGCTCCTGCTTCTACCACTACTACTGCTACTCCTGCTTCTACAACTACTACTGCTACTCCTGCTTCTACCACTACTACTGCTACTCCTGTTCTTCTACCACTACTACTGCTGCTCCTGCTTCTACCACTACTACTGCTACTCCTGCTTCTACCACTACTACTGCTACTCCTGCTTCTACCACTACTACTGCTACTCCTGTTCTACCACTACTACTATACTCCTGCTTCTACCACTACTACTGCTACTCCTGCTTCTACCACTACTACTGCTACTCCTGTTCTTCTACAACTACTACTGCTACTCCTGCTTCTACCACTACTACTGCTACTCCTGTTTTCTACCACTACTACTGCTACTCCTGTTCTTCTACCACTACTACTGCTGCTCCTGCTTCTACCACTACTACTGCTGCTCCTGTTCTTCTACCACTACTACTGCTACTCCTGCTTCTACCACTACTACTGCTACTCCTGCTTCTACCACTACTACTGCTGCTCCTGCTTCTACCACTACTACTGCTACTCCTGCTTCTACACTACTACTGTTACTCCTGCTTCTACACTACTACTGCTACTCCTGCTTCTACCACTACTACTGCTACCCTGCTTCTACCACTACTACTCTACTCTGCTTCTACCTATACTTACTCTGCTTCTACCACTAATACTGCTGCTCCTGCTTCTACCACTACTACTGCTGCTCCTGCTTCTACAACTACTACTCTACTCCTGCTTCTACCACTACTACTGCTACTCCTGTTCTTCTACCACTACTACTGCTGCTCCTGCTTCTACCACTACTACTGCTGCTCCTGCTTCTACCACTACTACTGCTACTCCTGTCTACCACTACTACTGCTACTCCTGTTCTTCTACCACTACTACTGCTGCTCCTGCTTCTACCACTACTACTGCTACTCCTGCTTCTACCACTACTACTGCTGCTCCTGCTTCTACCACTACTACTGCTACTCCTGTTCTTCTACCACTACTACTGCTGCTCCTGCTTCTACCACTACTACTGCTACTCCTGCTTCTACCACTACTACTGCTGCTCCTGCTTCTACCACTACTACTGCTACTCCTGCTTCTACCACTACTACTGCTGCTCCTGCTTCTACCACTACTACTGCTGCTCCTGTTCTTCTACCACTACTACTGCTACTCCTGCTTCTACCACTACTACTGCTGCTCCTGTTCTTCTACCACTACTACTGCTGCTCCTGCTTCTACCACTACTACTTCTACTGCTTCTACCACTACTACTACTACTCCTGCTTCTACTACTACTACTGCTGCTCCTGCTTCTACCACTACTACCGTTACTCCTGCTTCTACCACTACTACTGCTACTCCTGTTCTTCTACCACTACTACTGCTGCTCCTGCTTCTACCACTACTACTGCTACTCCTGCTTCTACCACTACTACTGCTGCTCCTGCTTCTACCACTACTACTGCTGCTCCTGCTTCTACCACTACTACTGCTACTCCTGCTTCTACCACTACTACTGCTGCTCCTGCTTCTACCACTACTACTGCTACTCCTGCTTCTACCACTACTACTGCTACTCCTGCTTCTACCACTACTACTGCTGCTCCTGCTTCTACCACTACTACTGCTACTCCTGCTTCTACCACTACTACTGCTGCTCCTGCTTCTACCACTACTACTGCTGCTCCTGTTCTTCTACCACTACTACTGCTACTCCTGCTTCTACCACTACTACTGCTGCTCCTGTTCTTTACCACTACTACTGCTGCTCCTGCTTCTACCACTACTTACTGCTGCTCCTGTTCTTCTACCACTACTACTGCTACTCCTGCTTCTACCACTAACTACTGCTACTCCTGCTTCTACCTACTACTACTACTCCTGCTTCTACCACAAACAAACTGCTGCTCCTGCTTCTACCACTACTACTGCTGCTCCTGCTTCTACCACTACTACTGATACTCCTGCTTCTACCACTACTACTGCTACTCCTGTTCTTCTACCACTACTACTGCTACTCCTGTTCTTCTACCACTACTACTGCTACTCCTGCTTCTACCACTACTACTGCTACTCCGTTCTTCTACCACTACTACTGCTACTCCTGTTCTTTTACCACTTCTACCTGTTCTTCTACTACTGCTACTCCTGCTTCTACCACTACTACTACTACTCCTGCTTCTACCACTACTACTGCTACTCCTGCTTCTACCACTACTACTGCTACTCCTGTTCTTCTACCACTACTACTGCTGCTCCTGCTTCTACCACTACTACTGCTACTCCTGCTTCTACCACTACTACTGCTGCTCCTGCTTCTACCACTACTACTGCTACTCCTGCTTCTACCACTACTACTGCTGCTCCTGCTTCTACCACTACTACTGCTGCTCCTGTTCTTCTACCACTACTACTGCTACTCCTGCTTCTACCACTACTACTGCTACTCCTGCTTCTACCACTACTACTGCTGCTCCTGCTTCTACCACTACTACTGCTACTCCTGTTCTTCTACCACTACTACTGCTGCTCCTGCTTCTACCACTACTACTGCTGCTCCTGTTCTTCTACCACTACTACTGCTAATCCTGTTCTTCTACCACTACTACTGCTGCTCCTGTTCTTCTACCACTACTACTACTACTCCTGCTTCTACCACTACTACTGCTACTCCTGCTTCTACCACTACTACTACTACTCCTGCTTCTACCACTACTACTACTACTCCTGCTTCTACCACTACTACTGCTACTCCTGCTTCTACCGCTACTACTGTTACTCCTGCTTCTACCACTACTACTGCTACTTCTGCTTCTACCACTACTACCGTTACTCCTACATCTTCCACTACTACTGCTACTCCTGCTTCTTACCCCCACAAGAATGCTGTGGTAGAAGCAGGAGTAGCAGTAGTAGTGGAAGATGTAGGAGTAACGGTAGTAGTGGTAGAAGCAGGAGTAGCAGTAGTAGTGGTGGAATCATGAGTAGTAGTAGTAGTGGGAAA
>NC_051424.1:17051055-17053555 GCF_015228065.2 Penaeus monodon
GGGAAAAAAAGGGTTTGTGGTGAAAACAGGAGTAGCAGTAGTAGGGAGGGAAAAAAGAGTAGAGGGAGAAAAGGGGAAAATAGTGAGAACAGGGAGAGTAGTAGTGGTAGAAAAAAGGGGAGAGTAAAAGGGAGAAGAGGAGGGGGGGGGAAAAAAAAAAGGGTAGCAGTAGAGTGGTAGAAGCAGGAGCAGCAGTAGTAGTGGGAGAAACAGGAGAGCAGTATAGTGGTAGAAGCAGGAGAGCAGTAGTAGTGGTAGAAGAAACAGGAGTAGGGAGTAGTAGTGGTAGAAGGGCAGGAGAGCAGTAGTAGTGGTAAAGCAGGAGTAGCAGTAGTAGTGGTAGAAGAAGGAGCAGCAGTAGTAGTGGTAGAAGCAGGAGTAGAGTATAGTGGTAGAAGCAGGAGCAGCAGTAGTAGTGGTAGAAGCAGGAGTAGCAGTAGTAGTGGTAAAACAGGAGAGCAGTAGTAGGGTAGAAGCAGGAGCAGCAGTAGTAGTGGTAAAACAGGAGTAGCAGTAGTAGTGGTAGAAAGAAACAGGAGCAGCAGTAGTAGGTGGTTTGAAGAGGGAGTAGCAATAGTATGTAGAAGCCAGGAGTAGCAGTAGTAGTGGGAGAACAGGAGTAGCAGTAGAGGTAGAAGCAGGAAGTAGCAGTAGTAGTGGTAGAAGCAGAGAAAGGGGTAGTGGTAGAAAGCAGGAGTAGCAGTAGTAGTGGTAGAAGCAGGAGGCAGCAGTAGTAGTGGTAAAAAGCAGGGGTAGAAATAGTAGTGGAGAAGCAGGAGCAGCAAATAGTAGTGGGAGAAGCAGGAGAGTAGCAGGTAGTAGTGGTAGGGAAACAGGAGCAGCAGTAGTAGTGGTAGAAGCGGAGTAGTAGTAGTAGTTTGGTAGAAGCAGTAAGAAGTAGTAGGTAGAAGCAGGAGCAGCAGTAGTAGTGGTAGAAGAACAGGAGCAGCAGGTAGTAGTGGTAGAAGCAGGAGCAGCAGTAGTAGTGGTAGAAGACAGGAAATAGCATAGTAGTGGTTTGAAGCAGGAGTAGCAGTAGTATGGTAGAAGAACAGGAGCAGCAGTAGTAGTGGTAGAAGCAGGAGCAGCAGTAGTAGTGGTAGAAGCAGGAGCAGCAGTAGTAGTGTAGAAGCAGGAGTAAGCAGTAGTAGTGGTAGAAAGCAGGAGCAGCAGTAGAGTGGTAGAAGCAGGAGTAGCAGTAGTAGTTGTAGAAGCAGGAGTAGCAGTAGTAGTGGTAGAAGCAGGGGCAGCAGTAGTAGTGGTAGAAGCAGGAGTAGCAGTAGTAGTGGTAGAAGCAAGGAGCAGCAGTAGTATGGGAGAAGACAGGAGTAAGCAGTAGTAGTGGGTAGAAGAACAGGAGGGGCAGTAGTAGTGGTTAACAGGAGTAAGCATTGTGGGAGAACGGAGCAGCAGTAGTAGTGGGAGAAGAACAGGAGTAGCAGTAGTAGTGGGAGAAGAAGGAGTAGCAGTAGTAGTGGTAGAAGAGGAAGCAGTAGTAGTGGTAGAAGCAGGAGTCGAGTATTTGTGGTAGAACAGGAGCAGCAGTAGTAGTGGTAGAAGCAGGAGTAGCAATTGTGGTAGAAAAGGAAAAGGGGAGTAGTGGTAGAAGCAGGAGTAGCAGTAGTTGTGGTAGAAGCAGGAGTACAGTAGTAGTGGTAGAAAAACAGGAGCAGCAGTAGTGTGGTAGAAGCAGGAGACAGTAGATGGTAGAAGAACAGGAGAAGTAGTAGTGGTGAAGCAGGAGCAACAGTAAGTGGTAGAAGCAGGAGTAGCAGTAGTAGGGTAGAAGCAGGAGAGCAGTAGTAGTGGTAGAAAGAACAGGGGCAGCAGTAGTAGTGGAGAAGAGGAGAAGTAGTAGTGGTAGAAGCAGGGGTAGCAGTAGTAGTGGTAGAAGAACAGGAGAAGCAGAGTAGGTAGAAAAAGGAGTCAGAATGGTTAGAAGCAGGAGTAGCAGTAGTAGTGGTAGAAACAGGAGTAGCAGTAGTAAATGGTAGAAGAACAGGAGTAGGTAGTAGTGGTAGAAGAGGAGCAGCATAGTAGTGGTAGAAGAACAGGAGTAGCAGTTTGTAGTGGTAGAAAACAGGAGAGGGTAGTAGTGGTAGAAGCAGGAGTACAGTAGTAGTGGTAGAAGACAGGAGACAGTAGTGTAGAAGCAGGAGTAGCAGTAGTAGTGTGTAGAAGCAGGAGCAGCAGTAGTAGTGGTAGAAGAACGGAGTAGCAGTAGTAGTGGGAGAAGCAGGAGTAGCAGTAGTAGTGGTAGAAGCAGGAGAGCAGTAGTAGTGAAAGCAGGAAGCAGTAGTAGTGGTAAAGAAGGGGAACGAGTGTGAGAAGAGGGGGCAGTAGTATGGTAAAAACGGAGTAGTAGTAGTATTTTGGGAGAAGCAGGAGAAGGAGTAGATGGTAGAAGCAGGAGCAGCAGTATTTGTGGGGAAGAGAGAGTAGTAGTAGTGAGGAGTAGAAATAGAGTGGTAAAGGGTGGACAGCAGTAGTAGTGGTAAGG
>NC_051424.1:17058555-17066055 GCF_015228065.2 Penaeus monodon
TTTATTATCGTGTTCGAAAAGAAGATAGAGGCAGAGAAAGGCAAAAAGGAAAAAAAAAAATGAAGAGAAGGAGAGAGATAAAAGGCAAATAAAAAAGAGAAGGGGTAACATTTAGGCGAAAGAGAAAAAAAGGGGTTAAAACCTTTTGGGGAAAGAGAAAAAAAGAAAGGCAAATTACAGCTTTTACATTATGATGTTTTGCAACACACACACAACACCACACACACACCACCACACACAGACCAACACACACCCACACACACCACACAACACACCACACACACACACAAAACCACACACACACCCCCAAACACACAAACAAAACACACACACACACGTGTACTATATAAATCTAGGTAGATTATATATTAAAATTTAATAATATATATATATATTTTATATTAATATATATAATATTAATATATAAATATGTAATATATAAATCTGTTCGAAAGATAATTCTAATCCAGTTCAGTATTTTACCAGGGATGCAAAGCTTACTAATTGTTCTAGGATAATTTTCTGTTTGCAATATCAAAAGCTGATTTAAAAAGTCAAGAAAAACAGTTGTTTCCCCGGGGTTAGAGTTGAAAAGATTTTGAAAAGAAAATTTTTGGTGCTAGGCCCCTAGAAAACCGTACGTCTGTGAGATAATTTTTCCTTTAACCGTACCCGGTCTATTCAAAATTATCTTTTCAGACTTTGATACATAGAGGGTTTAAGAAATTTGGTCGGTATTTATCAGTGTTTATTTCGGTAAAGGGAGATTAGACTGTGCGTCTAGGGGGCCAGGCGAATATCTTTATAGGTATAGGGCAAAAGGGGATTACCCGTTGTTTAGTTTAGTCCCTTTTTTTACCACCCCGGTAAGTAATTTTTATGCATGGTTAAAATATTATGGTATTTCATTTCAATTTTTGGCTATAACATTATTATGATAAGTACTATATAGTTAAAGGGAAAAGGAACAGTTACACAGCGTTTATCTACTCATCTGCCCCCCCCCCGGCCTCATAGTTGGAAGTAGAAGCCTACAGTTTAGATAGATGAAACATGGAAAAAAAGAATTAACATTTTGAGAGAACGGTTAGGAGATGTAGATAAAATAAGGAAATTTTTTAGGGAGCAGCCTTTTTCCTCTACAGTTTGGCATTGGTTTTTAGATTTATAGTTTATGTTTAAATTATCGCCGCTAAAAAGCTAAGGGGCATTTGGGGGGCGAACTTCAAAAAAATATAAATAAATATCTTTAAAAAAAAACAATAAATGTATTAAAAACAAAGCATAAATTCATGCTGTAAGTGTATAAAAATTTTTGCAAAAAAATTAGCATAATTAAATTTCATTGAAAATATTAGTCTCCTAAGGAAAAAATAAGACCCCTTATGTCACAATCCCTCCCAATACATTTTTAGTGTATACGGGGGAGACAAGCACATACGTCTTTCCATACAGTGCGACCTTTAATGGTCCCTCACAAAGGGTTTTTTTTTTAAACGGTGCTGGTCCCCCAGCTCCCAAAGGGTTCATTCATCTCTTTTTTCCTAGAGCATGCCCCATTTTTCCCTTCCATTTATCACGAAGACAACCGACGCGGGGTTTTCAGGTCGGTGTGTGGGGGGAAAAAAGAGCATAACAGGGTGAGCGGCAGGCCTTGGCCTTCTGATCAGCTCGCCATTTCCCACTGATCCCCAAACATGCACTGGCACCCAACACAGAGTTATCTTTTTACGTGTGAAATCAGTGCAAGCCAATCTTGAACTCCCTCACACGGGATTGATGAGTTTAAGCTTTGATTTTTTGCAAGGCCTACGAGAGTCACAATATTTAAAACAGAATGGTTTGTAAGATCTTAGCATCTTAGCCAAGGGAGGAATGGGGGAAATTTCCAACAGCCAGAACCTTAGGGGGTTTTAAAAATTAAGATTTTCCACAAGATTCCTCTTTCCCCTACCATGGATCAGCTATCCTAAAGGGGGGTTGAAAACCAATTGAATGTGGGGAGATCTGGAACCTTTGTCCCCTTATGTGGAAATCGGTTCATGTAGCCCCGGGTAAGAAAGGGGTGGTTCTCCACCCCAGCATAAGGGACCCCATAGGTGAAGCCCGAAAGCCCCTGTGCAGTTCTTAGCCCCCTTTTACAACCCGGGGCCAAATCCGGAGAACAGTGTGAATGCAGATAAAAAAAGCTCATATCCTAGTCAATTTATAGAATAGTTTTCGGTAAAGCCGCAGAAGCGTCTGGTCTGCAACCCAAGAAAGATGTGAAAGAACCCACAGAATATTAAAAGTGGGGCTACAAAAGCGCTTAAATTTTTGATGTGAGGCACCCATGCAAGCCTTGAGTCAAAAATTAGACCAAGTACTTCGTTCTTAGCAAATTGCAGGGGTTTGCTCCTAAATGAGGGATGGAGGGAACTTCCTTGTTTGTGGAAATGTATAGCCATGGTCTGGTTGGAGAAAATTTAAAACCTGGTAGTTGCCCACTGCACAACCTGATTTATTGCAGTCTGCATGTGTTTGCAAACCGTAAGTTCCTCCTGAGCAGTACAGTGTAAAGTCATCACATACAGTTTTAGATGAGCAGCATTTGGAATAATTTTAAAAAAATTCTTTTATAGCAATGGCAAACAGGGCCCCTTGTGGCCCCCTTTCCCAGCTGATCTTCCAGGTTAGAGAAAGTTTTTCCCCCCAAACTCTAAATTTCCTGTTAGAAAGGGAAAGCTTTTATTAAGGTAGGTAACCCATTTTAAAAACCAAGTCATACAGTTATGAGTATGCCATGCTTCCAAGGGGTATCGTAAGGCTTTTCTAGGTCAAAAAAAGACGCAACTGTGATATCACTGTGCAAAGGAATTCTCTGTAGTATTTTCCCATCCTAAAATGCATCTTTGGTGATCCAGGGGAGTGCTCTTTCCAGCGATCTTAAAACCCCCTTGCCCCATACCATGCAAAGGGGTCCCAGATTTAAATCAAGGGAGAATACTGTCTCCAAAACGCTGTCTAGCCCCTTTAGCACTCCCCGGGCCCTCCTTTGCACGCGCCGGGCTTGGTCGTGTTTTTTGTAATGGATAAAGGTTACATCGCGGGGGAAATGTTCAACTGCTTAAGCAGCTTTTCTTGCTCTGAAATTTGTTGGCTTTCTCAGACCCCCCCTTGGTACCGGAGGCGATGGTATGCCTGCTTTTTTTGGAAAGGATGCTTTTGCTGGGGGTGAATTTGTGATGTGAAGTAATTAACAGCACAGGAAAAATAATTTACAGACCCCTTGCAATACTACAGTTAATCTAAAAAGATTTCAGCCACTTTTTTAAGTTCCCATCTCTCCACTCCATTGGCGGGAATCCATTAACCTCCCCAAAAGTATTGGAAAGTGGTCGCTTCCATATTTGCCAAGTGAAATTCATTGGAATCGGGAAAACCAAATTTGAAGGTCTGTTTGGAGAAGTCCCAGTTTGAATTAGAAATGTGTGGGAGATCACTGTTCAGTAAAACTGTTACTTTAAGAACAAGGATCCAAGGTCCTTTTCGAGGGTTGCCAGTATTCCCCAGAGGGGTCAACTGCCCAAATAGATCTTTCCCAAAAAATCTATGTTGAGATTATGTGGGGAAGGTAGATGGATGCAACAGTGTAATTGTGCAATACAATTCTCACAGCTTCACCGCAGTGTTTTTGCAGGTGGATGGCCTGGAAAAAGAATATCTTGACATACCATTACTGCTACCCTCCCTGAGGTCCCTTATAAAGGTCCCAGAATGGGTTTAATTGGAATTCTTAGGGATATTTGGGCGATTTTCCCCGGTCACAATCTTTTTTAGCATACACAAACTGGGGTTTAAAAACCCACAGATGTTGCAGATCTTTCCCCTTTTGCATGAATTCCCCCGACAGTTCCATTGGATTTGGGTATCCAGTTCTTCAAACTACCTCTTATAAGGTGTTGCGCATTGTGGTTAAGGTTTGCCCCACACCTTTTGGGTGTCCCTTTTTCCCGGATCTTTTGGAGTATCTTTTTAAGGGTTGTTTTCTGTGGGAAAAGTGTCCCCAGGGTTTTTTTTGAACAGGTCAGAATTTCTTTGCCCGGGGAAAGGACAGATGGCCCTTTTCTTCAGGGGCTTCTGTCTAGCAGCGGAGGCCCCCGTGGAGTGTGGCAGTGGAGCGTCACCGTTGGGCCCCCGGAACCCTGCCTGAAAGTCCAAAGACCCCCCTCTCAGCAGCTCTTTTGAAAGGGTAAAATTTCTTTGCCCGGCCCAAAGGGCGGCCTGAGCCTTTTATAGGGGCCTTTTTCCTAGCAGCAGAGGCCCCCGTGGATGGTTGCAGCTGGAGCTGTCACCCTTTAGGGCCCCTGGAACCTTAACGAGGCTCAAAGACCTTTTTTTTGGGGGGAGGAGTCCCTCAAAAGAACCCTCACCTACTTGTTTTTGGTGAAACATTCACCCGTTTCAGTAATTGAGGATGACGTTTTAAAGGTGGGGGCGAGTGTGTGGTGGGCCTAAGGGCAAGGGGTTGGCGGAAGGAGGGGCAACCGAAGCAAGGGGAAACCCGGCTGTGCAAAAGCACATGGCATGTCGCTTGCCCCTAGAAAAAATAACTTTTCCCCCCGTCCTTATTTCCAATACTTCTTTTTTTAAATGTGTACCTTTACATTGCTTTTAAAAAGTTTCATGAGCTTCTTGCAGTGGTAACAGCTATATTTGCATGGACAGTTTTTATCCTTGATGACCTTTGTACCAACTTTTTCACACACTCTTGGTTGTCCCTTTTCTTTAAAATGGCAAGAGTTGGGCCCCTGCCCATAACCCTGGCAGGGGAAGCCCGCATAAGGTTGGCACATATGGCTTACCTTTAGGGGGACCATGCCAATTAATGATTCTGGGAAGGGGCTAAATTTAAAAAATTAGAAGGAGAGTGGTGTCGACTGTTCCAAACGATAAAATTTTTTTAAAATGTTTTACTGCCCCTACATTAAAATTTTTAGTTCCTCTAACAGTTTTCCTCAGAAACCCATCAGGTCTTGGGGGAAAGACAATTCCCTTACACTTTTTGAGGTTTTGTGAGAAGAACATGAAACTTTAGCCCCAGGAATGGCCCTATCACACGCAGACAGTCACTTCGCTATCGGTACCATCTCGTGGTGGATGATTTTAGGATCTGTTTTAAAAACCCAACATGTCCCAAAGTTCTTTAAAAAAATTTAAGTTAATACACCATCAATAGTCTTCACTACTAGGGACTTATATATGAAAACTTTAATTTAGCAGCTAAGATTTTCCCTTTAAAGGATTGAGGACTTTTCTCCTTACCCTTTTTTGGGTGCCTAGGAACCATTACGATTCCATTTTGCCCCTTTGGGAAATGGGAAAATTCCAGAGTGACAACATGGACGTTCCAGAGTGAATGGTAGGGATTTCATAGGTCATCAGGGGGAGAGTAGATCTTTGTAAAAATTGTAGAAAACATACAGATTAGAATTTTCATTTTCCCACCCCACACCCCCCATGCGTCCAACAGGGGAAGCTATAGTTGGGGCTGAAAATCTTCCAACAGCCCCAAAGGGGTAAAAGAGGAAATATACGCAGCCTCTATTACAGTACGATGGCAGCGGGGGACCTATGAACTACTGACGCGTGCCTACTTGTACTGCCAATTTGACCAGCTGACTGACTTAACCAGGCCTTGATAAACACCTGTTAACCAGAATAGAGGACCAAAGAGATTTGTGTAGCTGCAGGGCACAGTGGCAGCATACTCAATCTCCGGATCCTGTCTCTAGTAATACGGATTCATCGGCAAACAATGTGGAGGTTCTCCCTGGTTCAAGATGGAATGTCGGGAGTGGTGCACCATCCCCTCTCATGGGCCTGGTGCACCGGATCATTCTTATCCCTCACAGCTGCCCTCAGCAGGTAGCCTTCGGCCGGCTCATCAGATTATTGGGACCTCCACCCCCCCCCTCCCCCCACAGTGGAAAGGCGGCTCCCGTTAGGGGTTTTTGGTTTTCGAGAGGGAACAAGAGCTGGGTATGAATGGTGCCATGGAGAGATTAAAACCAACCATTTCTGTTCATGGACGTTCTCAAATTGTTTGGAAAAACTCATGAACAAATAGACTCTCCTGTGAAAAACTTTATATATTTACCCAGGACATTGGGATGGGTTGAAGAAATATGGAGTTTTGATAATAAGAAATGGGAAGACCGTTAGAATGAATGGAGTGACATTACCAGATGGACAGGCAATGAAAGAGGTAGATGCAAATGGGTATATAAGTATTTAGGCAAAATAGAAGTGGATAAAATCAAGGAACTAGATATGAAGGGACATATTTATAAGAAAAGGCTGAAATTAATGTTTAAAATCAAAATTTTAATGGCAAGAATAAAATCAATGACATTAAAACATAGGCTGTCTCAGAGTTCAGGCATATTGTGGGAATAATAAAATGGTTACCTATAGAGCTGAAAGAGTTCGACAAAAAGACAAGGAAGGCTATGGCTATTCATGGGGCACTGCACCCAAAGAGTGACGTTAATAGGATTTGTGTGTCAAGAGTGATAGGAGGCTCATGAGTTGCGAGGAATGTATAAAGAGTGAAGGAAACAACTTAGGGTGGTATGTAAAGAATACAAAATAAAAGTTCATTGTGTGTGTAAAAAAACAGATGTAATTGAGATTGAAAACACAAAAGACAAAGTTGAATTTAAGAGAGAACTAAGGAAAGGGAACTTAAGGCAGTGGAAGAAGAGAAGCATGGCCAGTTTATAAGAGAAATGCCAGACAACAAACAATAGAAAGCTTGGGAGAAACAGGAGCACTGATATGTGCAGCCCAGGAGCAAGCACATGGGACGAATTATGGCTGGTACGATATTGACAAGACTGCCAGTAAGTTGAAAAGGTGAAAGCGATTATAAGAATTTGGCTCAAAAAGTATACCATAGACTGCTCGACAGTGTAGCCAGGATTGTACAAAGGAGGTTTTGTGAAAAATACAAATTAGAGAGAATGAAAATATTGTATGAAGTGTAAGTGAAAATGTGGAATGTGAGGTGTTGTGGGATGTAAGTATTCAGTGTGACCACATAATCGAAGCAAGACGACCAGACATTTTTGTACTTGAGAAAAGGGAGAAAGAATGTACACTAAAAGACATTGGTGTTCCAAGGGATAAGAGGATACATGAAAAACAACGGGAGAAAATTGAAAAATACCAGGATTTTAATAGAGAAATTGCTAGGCTGTGGAGAGTACGGAAAGTTGATGTGGTTCCGGTAATTGTTGGTGCGCTGGGATGTGTGACAAAGAATATAGAAAAGTGGTAATATTAATAATAATGATAAGGAAAATGGTAATTACAATAATAATAACATTAACCATGATGATAATGACGATGATGATCATCATAAAAAATAATAAATTTTAATAAGAATAACACTAATACTTATCATGCTAATAATAATAATAATAATAATAATAATAATAATAAAAAATAATAATAATA
>NC_051424.1:17071055-17074410 GCF_015228065.2 Penaeus monodon
ACAACGCTTTACGAATTTCCCTTCCAAGGATGATGGACTCCTTCATCTCCTCAGCCTCGTATCCAGACCAAGATCTCTTGGCGAAAATTTATCAAGGGCTTCCAAAGAATGAAAGCTGTCGCGGTGTTTCCCCAAAACAAAAAGCTTTTAATCTTAACAGCAAAATGTTGTTCTGAAAATACCCAACTGCCTGTCGCCTTAAATGGATCCTACTTGGTTACGCTCACTTTTATAATTTACAAAAACACACTAGCTTAAAATTTTAGAAAAAAATATTTACCACTGTTGTTTTTATCATTAACAATAAAAACACAATGCAATGATATTTATTACATTTTTGTAAATATCCAGGTATATCAGAATGAGTTTTTTATAATCATCATTGTTATGTCTCAAACAAAGGCTTTTTTGGGGATTCATCCCACCAACGCGAAAGGCAACGAGGCATTTTCCCCCCGTCTGTGCCCGCGCTTGTTCTCTTCTTCCCCCTCTCTCTTCTCTCTCTCTCTCTTCTCTTCTCTCTCTTCCCCTCTTCTCTTCTCTCTCTCTCTCTCCCCCCCCCCCCCCCCCCCCCCCCCCCCCCCCCCTATCTCTCTCTCTCTACCTCCTTCTCTTCTCTCTCTCTCTCTCTTCTCTCCCTCTCTCTCTACCTCCTCTCTCTCTCTCTCTCTCCTCTCTCTCTACTCTCTCTCTCTCTCTACTCCACGGATGTAGGGTGAGTATGTGTATGTATTATAAGTTAATAATAAAAAATGTATAGTGTATATATAAATGTATCATATTTACATATATGTATATATATATATATATATATATATATTATATATATATAATATATATATATATATATATTATATATATATATGCATACACACACACACACACACACACAACATATATCTAGATAGTGACACACACACACAAACACACACACAAAACATACATACACACAAACGCGCACACACAATATAATATATGTAAATATAATATAATATATATAAATATGATATAATATATATAAATATAGATATATATAATTATGTATATTTTGTGTTATCGGTTTATTAGTATATATATATTATATATTATTATATATATATGCGTGTGTGTGTGTGAAAATAAGTTTGTATTTATATTATTATATGATTTATATATAGTATAGTTGATATATATATATATATAGATGTATATTTATATATATATTGATTATCCACACACACACAGATACTATATATAATATATATATATATATACGATATATATATATATAGATATATATATATATATATAAATAGATAGATAGATAGATAGATAGATAGATAGATAAAATAGGTAGGTAGATATATATAAATAGATAGGGAAATATTTGTGTTTATGTGTATATGTATATTAACGTGTATATTTTGTATGCATATAGCATTTGAAGACTATAATCAAATACAAAAGCTCTCAGAACAACACTTTCGCAGCAGCCAATGATCCTAGCAGTACAGACTAGTCTCAAGCTAACCCTGACATAGATTTCAGCATCCTTGCTTTTTCCACTTCGATCATGAATCTTCTGCAGCGAAAACGTCTTCGGCAAACGTCTCGCAAACAAAGAGCAAAGAAGGGGAGGGAGAGAGGAAAGGGTCTCTCCAAGACAGTTGCTTTTGACAAGAAATCCGGACTTCGGCGCTGTTCTTACCGCCATCACTCATGCCCTCCGATGTTTCTCTCGCGAAGAAAAGGCGCCTGTTGTCTGTCGTTCAGCCTTGCATGACCTCCAGAGTTGTGTTATATGCTGGCTTATGTGACTACATTGCAGAAGATAACGACGGCATAAAATGTCAGTCTTCTGTGCATTCGTTATTTATGAGTGATGTACTCCTCATAAGTAATGTACATAAGAAATAGATTACCGGAAATTTAATAAGAGTTTCAAAATCGTACTCTCAATAAGAGACCGTCCGGACACGTCGATAATTGTGTAATAAATAACGTCTAGCACAAACAATGACTGGTGAAGTGATAAATATGAGAAAGAGAGAGGAGAGAGTTAGAGTAAAAAAAAGTTAGTTGGATTCATTGATCATTTGGGGTGACAACTGTCTGCTTGATTGCCACGTGTTAATGCTGCTGACTCGACCGGACCGAGTCTTGCTCCGTGGTGCCAGCACAGCAGTAACGCCAGGGACAGTGCAACTTCTCGCGCGGGCGGGCGCGAACCGCCGACCTCGGATGAGAGGACGACACGTACCATGTATAGCCGGAGAGAGAGAGAGGGACGAGAGGGAGAGAGAGGGACGAGAGGAGAGAGAGAGAGGAGAGAGAGAGAGAGAGAGAGAGAGAGAGAGAGAGAGAGAGTAGGGAAGAAAGAGATAGATAGAGAGAGAGGTGGGTGGGAAGCGAGCATATACACATGCCCACCTATCCGGACATCAATGCATACACATATGGACCCAGCCTCCCTACTCTCACTTGAGTACGCTTTGATACTTATACAACTTTCTGTAATTTGCAATGTGCATGGTTGAAATGAAGGAAATGCACAGTTTCAAAAGCGTGAGAGGCCACAGAACATAATACCAAACATAAATTCTGAATATGAGATTAATGATTTTTCCCAAACTCTGAACATTGCTATGCCTTAGAGTCATCTTAATCATCGCCAAACTGTCCGTAGACTTCCCTAAAAGTATTTTAGGTAATTGATTAGGTAGTTAGAGCTATCCTTTTCCTTTATTACCACGTTTCGTATGTTTTCATAATAGATTATCAAAAAAAAAATTCTTATCTAGAGAAAATCTTGTAACTCAAATGCAAGGCCTTCTCTTAAATGTAACCTCGCTTTATGGTACAAAATAAATTAATGATAAATACTTGAACAAATATATTCATATAAAAAGGTAGAAACTAGAGGAAAATAATATTACTTTTATGCATGAAATTTAGAGATCCTAATGACACACTTCTAGAATTTTGCAGCTCTTTATGCCAGAATTTCAACCCGATTGTTTCCACGCAGCGTCATATATCCGCGTTTTGGTTTTCCTGGGTTGCAGCTTAATGCACTGCCATTTTTGTAAATCTTGTCTCTGTTACCTAAATAAAATGTACTTATGGAGTGAATGGGAAAACAGAAATAAGTAATAAAAATGAATACCAGCCCTCGAATGCCACATATCCGGTAGACGGTAAAGAGACATGGACGGTTTGAGAAGCATAGAACTGAGATTTTGGAAACGTTTTGTCAATACCCAGATACAGATATAATATTTAATCAAACAAGAAGTGCGTTACATCTGGCTGTCCTGATGGCGAGTGGCAACTAACATCGACACAGAATTTAATCCACAGTCAGTAAGTTTCACCA
>NC_051424.1:17074510-17087010 GCF_015228065.2 Penaeus monodon
TAAGCCTTTTTGATTAAAACACTCAAACGCCAGCACAAAAACAGCCTAGGCAAGAACGAAAAGGGGCTGGTTCAACCCTTTGGGGATGTTCAGAGAGAGAGGGTATATCCAAAAGAGAGAGAATTCCGACTGACATAGGTCGCGGGCTGTCATGGACTCGTGAGTCCCTAAAATAAACGAATCATTTCTCAAAACAAAATTACAGTAAAATACAAATCAAATTGAATAGGTGAAAAAAAAAACTATTAGGCAACAAAATGTACACAATAAAACCAAAGAAGACATCATGAAAATACAAAATAAGAGGTAAATATATGAATATCAATAAAATAAAAATTAAAACACAGGGCGAGAAAGAACCAAGTAATAGAAAAATACAAGTCAAACATATAAACCGATAAAAAAAAAATATATATTTCAAACTCCTAATAAAATACTTAGAATAAAACACAAAAAATTACTTAGCAGAAATGACGTGTCATGCCCCTGACACCGCGAAATAGGTTAAAACTACAATAAAGGGACACTAGGACTCAATAATAAAACGCAAGGCCTAAAAATACAAATTAAATGTAATATACAAAAGCAGAATTGGTATGAATTAAAGACAGTAATTAAAATAATTAAAAGGGGGAGCAATAGAAAATGGGCATCGGGATTACTATAGTAGTCCCGCGTAGGGGACAACGTGGTGCTATACGAAGGTAAATGCAACTGGAGAACACACTCCACTATATATATATATATATATGTATATATAAAATATTATATATATATATATATATATAATTTTATATATTTTATATATATATATATATATATATATATGTATATATAATATATATATATATATATATATATATGTTATATAATATTATATATATATATATATATATATATATATATATAGATATATATATATATATATATATAATATAATATATAAAATATGTATATATGTGTGTGTGTGGTGTGTGTGGGGGTGTGTGTTTATATATAATTAATATTATAATATATATATTATATATTATATATATGTATGTATGTATGTATGTATGTATGTATGTAACATGTGTACGTGTTTAATTTTTATAAATATGGGAATATACCCTACATATTTTATAAAATAATATATAATTATATATATATATATATATATATATATATATATATAGAAAGAGGAGAGAGAGAGAGAAAGAGAGAGAGAGAGAGAGAGGAGAGAGAGAGAAATAGACAGATATTTCTCTGTGTGTATATATATGTGTCTATATTATATATATTATATATATATATATATAAAATATAATATTATAATATATTATATATATATATATAATATATATATATAGATTTTATATATATATAAAAGTGTGTAGATATATATATATATATATATATATAATATATTATATAGAATATATATATATATATATATATATATATATATATATATACTATATATATATATATATATATATATATATATATATATATATATATATAATATATATACATACATACATACATATTATATAGATATATAAATATAAATACATAAACACACACACACACACGCACATATATGTGTGTGTGTTTGTGTGTGTGAGCGCGCATGTGTGGTTAGGGGGGGTGGTTGTAACAAACAAGAAAGCACTCGGCAGTTGTGAAGATATGCTCTCTCTAGTTACCATAATTTTTCATTTGTTTCCCTTTCTCTTACAATTTTTTTCTTGTATTTAAGCTACCTATATATAAAAAATCTAGGTGCTAATGACAGATAGATAAATAATGCGAAACGTTTTTTTCCTTTGAAAGATTTATGAAGAAGCATTTACATCCTTAAACGCAACTGTTAGTGAAATAATACGCAAATGCATTATGTTATATGAGCTGCAGTCTGAAAGGGCGAAGCGGGCTTTTGGAAAGGATAAGTTAGAGGGATTTCGGGGTTGCAAGCCCGGTTCAACTTGGCAGAAAATACAGTCTAGGCTAATGTAGAATAAAGAAGAATTTTATAAGAAAAAAACGATTAATTTTGAAGAGTGTATTTGTTAAACCATAGTGATAATATGAAAAGAATTTTAATTTGTAGTCACGGCTCAACTGGTTTATGAAGTTTATTTGAAGGAGGATAAAGAATAATTTCTTTATAGAGATTGGTTTCGTTTAATAAATACAATAACTGTTTAAAGGCAGTAATAAATACCTCTAGTAGGCTTAGTTAGTAAACTTTAGTACTAGAATCCAAAGACAAGTTTTGTTATTGAGATCTCGCCTACGAAACGCACTGAGTGTGTTGCAGGTCCGCTTCGATTTTCCAGCATTAAACCAATGAAACATTATTGCAGTAGTTATTACTCCGAAATTGCCATTCACAGAGTGATATAGACCCAATTTCCGGTGGATGGAAAATGTAAATTTGTTGATCGGAATGACATGAAATATCGAATATGGAGATTGCTTGCCTTGGGAGGAATGACGATCATAAACTTTATTATCTGTGTATCGAAAGACAGATAGAGGCAGAGTAAAGGCGAAAAGCAAAAAAAAATAGAAGATGAAGGAGAGAGATAGAAGGCAAATAAAAAAAGAAGAGGTAACATTTAGGCGAAAGAGAAAAGAAGGGTGAACCGTTTGGGGAGAAAGAGAAAGAAGACAAGGCAAATATATCAGCTGTTACATTATGCATGTCTTGCACACACACACACACACACACACACACACACACGCACACACACACAGACACACACACACACACACACACACACACACGCACACACACACACACACACACACACACACGTGTACTATCATAAATCTAGGTCAGATTATTATATATATATATATATATATATATATATATATATATATATATATATATATATATATATATAATCTGTTCGAAAGATACATTCTAATCCAGTTCAGTATCTTACCACGGATGCCAAAGCTTACTAATTGTTCTAGGATAATTTCTCTGTTTGCAATATCAAAAGCTGACTTAAAGTCAAGAAAAACAGTGTGCTTCCCTGGGTTAGAGTGTGAAAAGTACTTTGCAAAGCAATGTTGTGTGCTACGTCCCGATAGAAATCCGTACAGTCTGTGAGATAATTTACCTTGTAACCTGTACCTGAGTCTATTCAAAATTATCTTTTCTAGAACTTTGCATACATATGAGGTTAATGAAATTGGTCGGTATTTATCAGTGTTTGATTTCGGTAAAGGGATGATTAGACTGTGCGTCTAGGGACCAGGCAGAATATCTTGTATAGGTATAGGTGCAAAAGGGGATTACCAGTTAGTTTAGTTTAGTCCTTTATTTACCACCCTGGCTAAGTACATTTGATGCATGGTTATAACATATTATGGTATTACATTTCAATTTTAGGCTATAACATTATTATGATAAGTACTATATCAGTTAAGGAAAGGAACAGTTACACAGTCGTTTATCTACTCATCTGCCACGCCAGTGCCTCATAGTTGGATAGTAGAATGCCTACAGTTTAGATAGCATGAAACATGGAAAACAGAATTAACATCTTTGAGAGAACGGTTAGGAGATGTCAGATAAGATAAGGAATTTTTCAGGGAGACAGCCTTTCTCCTCTACAGTTTGGCATTGGTTTTGAGATTGATAGATTGATTGTTTCAAATTATCTGCCGCGTCAACAGCTAAGGTCATTAGCGGCGAACTTCAAAAATATATAAATAAATATCTTACAAACAACAATAAATGTATTAAAAATCAAAGCATAAATATCATGCTGTAAGTGTATAAATTTATTGCATAAACATTATGCATAATTAAATTTCATTGAAAATATTAGTCTCCCTAAGGAAACTAATAAGACCCTCTATGTCACAATCCCTCCCCAATACATTTTTCAGTGTATACGGGGGAGACAAGCACATACGTCTTTCCACTACATGTGCGACCATTAATGGCTCCCTCACAAAGTGGTTTATTTTAACTGGATGCTGGTCACCCAGCTGCCAAGGTCATCTCTAATCTCTTTGTTCCTAGAGCTATGCCTCCATTGTTCCTTCCATTTATCACGAAGACAACTCCTGACGCTGGGTTTCAGGTCGGTGTGTGGGAGAGGAAAACGAGCATCACAGGGCTGAGCGGCAGCTGCCTTGGCCTTCTGATCAGCTCGCTCATTCCCACTGATACCAACATGCACTGGCACCCAACACAGAGTTATCTTTTTACGTGTTGAAATCAGTGCAAGCCAATCTTGAACCTCCCTCACTACTGGATGTGATGAGTTTAAGCTCTTGATTGCTTGCAAGGCACTACGAGAGTCACAATATATTACAACAGAATGGTTTGTAAGATCTCTAGTCATCTTAGTCCAAGGGAGGAATAGGGGAATTCCAACAGCCAGAACCTTAGTGGGATTTAAATTAAGATTTTCCACAAGATTCCTCATTCTCCTACCATAGGATCAGCTATCCTCAAGGGGGTTGAAAACCAATCTGAATGTAGGAGATCCTGGAATCCTTTGTAGCCTTATGTGGTAAATCAGGTTCATGTAGTCCCGGTGTAATGAAAGAGGTGGTTCTCCACTCTCAGCATACAGGGACTCCATAGGTGAAGACCTGAAAGCCCCTGTGCAGATTCTTAGACCCTCTTTACGAACCGAGCCCAACATCCGGAGAACAGTGTGAATTGCAGATGAATAAGCTTCATATCCATAGTCAACTTTACTATGAATATGTGTTCGGTAAAGCCGCAGAAGCGTCGTGGTCTGCAACCCAAGAAAGATGTGAAAGAACCCACAGAATATTAAAAGTGAAGGCTACAAAAGCGCTTAACCGTTGATGTGAGGCACCCCCATGCAAGCCTTGACGTCAAAAAACTAGACCAAAGGTACTTCGTCTTCTTTAGACAAACTGCAGTGGGTTTGCTCCTAAATAGAGGGATGGACTGGAACTTTCATTGTTTGTGGAACTGTATAGCCATGGTTCTTGCTTGCGAGAAAATTGAACCATGTACGTTGCACTGCACAACCGGATTTATGCCAGTCTGCATGTGTCCTTGCACATCCCGAAGCTTCCTCACGGAGCAGTACAGTGTAAAGTCATACCATCATACAGATTAGATGAGACAGCAATTGGAATAACTTTACAAATTCATTAATAGCATGGCAAACAGGGTACCTTGTGGCACCCCTTCAGCTGATCTTCCAGGTTAGAAAAGTGTTTCCCACCCAAATCGAAACTTCCTGTTAGAAGGAAGCTTCTATTAGGTAGGTAATGCTCATCTTAAACCCTGTCAGACAGCTTCATGAGTATTGCCATGCTTCCAATGTGTATCGTAAGGCTTTTTAGGTCACAAAAGACGCTTAACATGTGATTATCACTGTGCAAAGGAATTCTCTGTGTAGTTACATCCTAACAAGTGCATCTTTTGTCGATCCATGGATGGCTCTTTCCAGCATCTTACAACCTGGTCCCATACCCATGGCAAAGGGGTCCCAGGAGATAATCAAGGAGACATAAGTCTCCACAACGTCGGTCTAGCCTCCTTTAGCACTCACCTGGCCTCCTAGCACGCGCCTGGCGTGGCTCGTGTCTTTTTGTAATGGATCCAAGGGTACATCGCGGGGCATCGTTTCCAACGCCTTAATTGAAGATTTCTTGCTCTGAAAGCTTGTTGGCATTCATCAGACCACCTGGTACCGGAGGTCGAGGTTTACTGCCTGCTATTTTTGGAAATGGGATGCTTTTTGCTGCAGGGTGATGAATCGTGATGGAAGTAATTAACAGCACATTGGAAATAATTAAAGATCCTTGCAATACTACAGTTATATAAAAGATTTCAGGTCCCACATTTTCAAGTTACCATCTCTCACTCCATGGTGGAATACCCATTCACCTCTCCCAAAAAGTATTGGAAAGTGGGTCGCTTCCAGGACTTGCAAGTGAAATTCATGCTGTGAATAGGGTGAACCAATTGACAGGTCTGTATGGAGAATGTCCCAGTTGAATTTAGAAATGTGTGGGAGTATCACTGTTCAGTAAAAACTGCATCTACTTTAAGAACAAGGACTCCAAGGTCTTCTCGAGGGTTTGCCACAAGTATTCCCCAGAGGTGTCAACTGCCCAAATAGATCTTCAAATCCTCTATGTTGAGATTATGTGGAGGAAAGGTAGAGATGGAGCAACAGTGTAAGTTGTGCTCAATACAATTCTCAACAGCCTCAACTTGCAGGTTGTCTGCAGGTGGATGGCCTGGAAGAGAATATCTTGACATACCATTACTGCTACTCCTCCATGAGGTCCATTATCAAAGGTCCCAGAATGGGCTTGAACTTGGAATTCTCTCAGGGATATTGGACGATTTTCCCTGGTCACAATCTTTTGTCAGCATACACAAACTGGGTTACATGAACCTATCAGATGTTGCAGATCTTCCCATTTTGCATGAAATTCCCTGACAGTTCCATTGGATTAGGGTATCCAGTTCTTCAAAACTACCTATCTTCATAAGTGTTTGGCAGCAATTGGGTTAGGTTTGCCCCACACTTTAGGCTTCCCCTTTCCAGGTCTTAGAGTATCTTTTGAAGGGTTGTGTACCTGTGGAAATAGTGTCCAAGGTTTCCTTGAAACAGGCTCAGAATTTTCTTTTAGCCTGGGCAAAGGACAGACTTGAGCCTTTGCTTCAGGGGCATTCTGTCTAGCAGCGGAGGCCCCTGTGGATGTAGTGGCAGCTGGAGCTGTCACCGTTGAGGCCCCTGGAACCCTGCCTGAAAGCTCCAAAGACCCCACTCTCAGCAGACTCTTTTGAACAGGCTAAGAATTTCTTTGCCTGGCCAAAGGGCGTGCCTGAGCCTTTGATTCAGGGGCCTTTTGCCTAGCAGCAGAGGCCCCTGTGGATGTGTTGCCAGCTGAAGTGTTGCCAGATGGAGCTGTTCACCTGTTGAGGCCTTCTGGAACCTTAACTGATGGCTCAAAGAACTACTTGGGCGAGGCGGAAGTCTCTCAAGTAGAACCCTCACTCCTACTCTGTTTCTGGTGAAACATCTCACCAGTTTCAGTAATTGAGGACTGACGTTTAAAGGTGGTGGCCAGAGGCTGTGGTGGCAGAAAGGGCAAGGGTTGGCTAGGAAGGGAGGATGGGGGCATAGAACCGGAAGCAATGATATTATACTGGCTGTGCAAACAGCACATGGCATGTCGCTGTGCCTCTAGAAAACTAACTTTCCCCTCTGCTCCTATTACAAACTCTTTTTCAAATGTGTACCTTTTACATTGCTTTGAAGAAGTTTCATGAGCTTCTTTGCAGTGGTAACAGCATATATTCTGCATGGACAGTTGTCATCTCCTTGATGACCTGTTGTACCACACTTTACACACACTCTTGGTTGCATTTTCTTTAAAATGGCAAGAGTTGGCTCCATGCCCATAACCCTGGCAGTGGAAGCACCGCATTTAAGGTTGAGCACTATGGCTTTGACCTTGAGGTGGACCATGCCAAACTTAACTGATTCTGGAAGGACTAACGTTTCAAAAGTTAGAAGGAGAGCTGGGTTGGTCGACTGTTCCAAACTACACTTTCTGAGTAAAATGTTTTACTGCCACTACATTAAAATTCTTTAGTTCCTCTAACAGTTTCTCCTCAGAATACCTCATCAGGTCTTGGGAAAAGACAATTCCCTTACACTTATTGAGTGTTTTGTGAGAAGAACATGAAACTTGAGCCCCAGGAATGTCGCATATCACACGCAGACAGTCACTCTCGTCTATCAGGCTACCATCTCGTGGTGGGATGATGTGAGGATCATGTTAACACACCTCAACTATGTCCAATGTTCTTCAAAAATATCAAGATTAATACACCATCAATAGTCTTCACTACTAGGTACTTACTATATGAAATACTTTCAGATTTAGCAGCTAAGATTTCCTTAATGGATTTGAGGACTTTTCTCCTTACCTTTCGTTGGGTGCTAGGAACATTACGATTCCCCATTTCCTGCTTTTGGAAGCTGGAAAGTCCAGAGGGACAACATGTGACGTTCCAAGTGAATGGCTAGGGGAATACATTAGGTCATCAGGGAGAGGAGAGCTAGATCGTTTATAATTTGTAGAAATCTACAGATTAGAATTCTTTCATTACTCACCCCACACCACCATGCAAGGACAAACGAGGGGAAGATATAGTTGGGCTGAAAAATCTTCCAACAGCCACAGGTGTAATGAGGCAATATACGCAGCCTCTATTACAGTACTGATGGCCAGTCGTGGGACCTATGAACTACGACTGAACAGTGCCGACTTGTCACTCAGCCATATTTGACAGCTGGATGACTAACCAGGCCTTGATAAACCACCTGTCTAACCAGACTAGAGGACCAAAAGAGATTTGTCGCTAGCTGCAAGGGCACAGTGGCAGCATCATTCAATCTTCCAGGACTCTGTTCTCATAGTCAATACGGGGATGTCACTCACGGGCAAACATATGTGGAGAGTTCTCCCGGTTCACGCACGGATCGTATCAGGAGTGGGTGCACCATCCCCTCTCATAGGCGGTGACACCAGGAAGCATTCTTAATCCCTCACAGCTGACCCCCTCCAGCAGGGTAGCCTTCTGGCGGCTCATTCAGATTTACTGGGACTCCACCCCCCCCCTCCCAAACAGTGGCAAGGCGGCTCCCGTAGGGGTTTTGTGTTTCGAGAGGGACAAGAGCTGTTAGAATGGTGCCATGGAGAGGATTAAAACCACCCATCTTCTGTTCATGGACGTCTCAAATTGTTTGGAAAACTCATGACAACAAAAATAGACTTCTCTGTGAAAACCTTTAATCACATATTTAGCCAGGACATTGGGATGGTTGAAGAAAATATGGAGTTTGATAATAGAATGGGGAAAAGACCAGTTCTAGAATGACAATGGAGTGCATTTACAGATGGACAGGCAATGAAAGAGGTAGATGCAATGGGTATATAAGTATTTCAGGCAAAATAGAAGTGGATAAATCAAGGAACTAGATATGAAGGACATATTTATAAGAGAAGCGAAATAATGTTAAAATCAAAAATAATGGAGAATAGACTCAATGACAGAGAAAAACATAGGCTGTCTCAGAGTTCAGGCATATTGTGGGAATAATAAAATGGTTACCTATAGAGCTGAAAGAGTTCGACAAAAAGACAAGGAAGGCTATGGCTATTCATGGGGCACTGCACCCAAAGAGTGACGTTAATAGGATTTGTGTGTCAAGAGTGATAGGAGGCTCATGAGTTGCGAGGAATGTATAAAGAGTGAAGGAAACAACTTAGGGGGTATGTAAAGAATTACCAAAAAAAGTCCTTGTGTGTGTTAAAAAAAACAGATGTAATTGAGATTGAAACACAAAAGACAAATTGAATTTAAAGAGAGAACTAAGGAAATGGAAATAAGGCAGTGGAAGAAGAGGAAGAGTGGCGTTTATAAGAGAAATGCCCGGACAACAAATCAATAAGAAAGCTTGGGAGAAAAGGAGCACTGAATGTGCAGCCCTAGGAGCAAGCACTGGGACGACTATGGCTGAGTACATTATGACAAGCAAGACTGCACAGTAAGTTGAAAAGGTGAAAGCGATTAGTAAGAATTTGGCTCAAAAAGAATACCATAGACTGCACGACAGTGTAGCCAGGATTGTACAAAGGAGGTTTTGTGAAAAATACAAATTAGAGAGAATGAAATAAAAAAAAAAAAAAAAAACAAAAAAAAAAAATATTGTATGGAAGTGTAAGTGAAAATGTTGGAATGTGAGGTGTTTGTGGAATGTAAGGATCAGTGTGACCACAGAATCGAAGCAAGACGACCAGACATTTTTGTACTTGAGAAAAGGGAGAAAGAAATGTTTACACTAAAAGAACATTGGTGTTTTCAAGGGATAAGGAGGAATACATGAAAAACAACGGGAGAAATTGAAAAATACCTGGATTTTAATAGAGAATTTGCTAGGCTGTGGGGAGTACAGAAAGTTGATGTGGTTCCGGTAATTGTTGGTGCGCTGGGATGTGTGACAAAGAATATAGAAAAGTGGTAATATTACCACTAATGATAAGGAAAATGGTAATTACAATAATAATAACATTAACCATGATGATAATGACGATGATGATCATCATAAAAATAATAATTTGAATAAGAATAACACTAATACTTATCATGCTAATAATAATAATAATAATAATAATAATAATAATAATAATAATAATAATAATAATAAAATCTTAATAAAGTTGAAATCCCACCTTCGCATCATATCCTCATCATTATAGTGCGTCTCAAACCAGGCAAAAGCAAAGATTCAAAACATAACGTGGGTCTGTTCCTCCACCACATACTATCTCGAGTGAGGGCTTTCGTCTCCTGGAAATGAACTGGAGGAGATTAAAGCGACAATTTCCAATCCCTTGTTGATGGAAGAGCATTTTGCAGCGGCAGCGTAAATGTAAATTTGTTGATGGGGTAGGGAAATATATTGTTGAAGTTTGCGGCAGAGATTGTTTGCTTGGATACATTACTCTCGCGTATTCAATTGTTGCTCTTTACTTGGAAACATTTATTATACAGGTATATGGATTCACATAAGCACATAGTCGTTATTGTGTGTGTGTGTGTGTGTGTGTGTGTGTGTGTGTGTGTGTGTGTGTGTGTGTGTGTTGTGTGTGTGTGTCTGTGTTTGTGTTTATGATTGTGTGGATATGTGTGTGTCATGGGGGGGGGGGGTATAAGCATGTGCAAACGCTTATTGGCGTTTAAATTAGACGGCAATGGAGTGTTGTTGCTTGAAAGCACATATCTCTCCATATCTAATGAAAAGATAAAATATAGTAGATTGCAAATTAGAAAGAGACAACAACCTCGCTCTTTGTAGTCTTAAATTGTATATTGTATACGCCTTGCCAGTATCTGCCTCTATTTTCGACCGTTTCATCTTCTCGCATTAGAACTACAGGCATGCGAACAAAAATACATACATGATATAAAGATACCGGATTAAAACAACCAATCCAACAAAAGCTCCTATGAGAAACGACTGAAATGTCTAAGACGAGTCTGCTGCTGTTTATCCTCAGCGAAACGCAGGAAACAAAGGGGGAACCCGTTTAAAAATCCTGTTCTCTGCTGATGGCTCTTGTGCCCACATACAGAGCCTTCACGAAGCCGTAGCTGCGACCGATGGCAAGGTAGACGTTACCGCAGATTTGTTTGCGATAAGATGCTCTTGTGACACGACTTAATTTTCGTAAAAATTAAATGAAACTGCCACAGAAAGAGAGGAACAAAAATCGTCACGTTTTGAAGATTAGCTTTCTCATCAGATAATAAATTTCAAAATAATTTAGTATTCTTTTCATTACACTTATTTTCCATTTGCAAAAAAAATAACAAAATCAAAAATACTTATCGAGATATTTCATAATTCTTAATATCGCTTTTATAATTATATATATCTATGGTTTGGAGAAAAGGCTAAAATGTATGATATATCTTTCCAGAATTTTCATCTCTGTTCAAAATGCAGGCTTTCCGATTGTGTTATAATGACGGATATTTGGCTGATTTACATTTGAATTAAAAAGAAAACCAACCAATATTAAGATAAATTAATGCATAATTGCGCTAATTAATGGCATTCATATAATCCTTTCCAGATTAGTTTGGGCTCCGTCCAAATTTGCTTTATTGAGTATGGCGGAAACGCCATTTAATGAAGAACCGGAAAGAAAAACCTTACGTCATTCATGTGTAGGTGTATAAATGTGAACACACACACACACACACACACACAAACACACACACACACACACACACACACACACACACGGACACACACGGACCACACACACACAACACAAACCCCACACACAACAACCACACACACACACACCACAACACCACCACACACACACACACACACACACAACACACAACACACACACACACACACACACACACACACACACACACACACACACACACACACACACACACACACACACACACACACACACACACACACACACACACACACACACACACACACCCCACACATATATATATACACATGTGTGTGTGTGTGTGTGTGTATATGTGTGAAAATGTGTATATATATATATATATTTATATATATATATATATATATATATATATATATATATATATATATATATATATATATATGATGTGTGTGTGTGTGTGATTATGATTAAACAAAATAGAAAGTCACAGTGCGAGAGATGAGGTGGGGGATATAAAAGAAATTAAAATAAAAAGATAATCTTAGAATTAATTAGCCAATCTGCCTTAGGGTCATTACATAGAAATTGATTTGAAATGTCTTATTCTCGGCACACGATGACACGGCTGGAAATGAATTTCATACCCAGGTAAAGAAATTATGCTTTTTCAGATCAAATTATATTTGTCCCCTTTAAATATAGAATACGCATTTATTGCATTAAATTTCAGAGAACGCTCTTCTATCTTAATA
>NC_051424.1:17092010-17094510 GCF_015228065.2 Penaeus monodon
GGGAGAGAGGGAGAGAGGGGAGAGAGAGAGAGAGAGAGAGAGAGAGAGAGAGAGAGAGAGAGAGAGAGAGAGAGAGAGAGAGTAGGGAAGAAAGAGATAGATAGAGAGAGAGGTGGGTGGGAAGCGAGCATATACACATGCCCACCTATCCGGACATCTATGCATACACATATGGACCCAGCCTCCCTACTCTCACTTGAGTACGCTTTGATACTTATACAACTTTCTGTAATTTGCAATGTGCATGGTTGAAATGAAGGAAATGCACAGTTTCAAAAGCGTGAGAGGCCACAGAACATAATACCAAACATAAATTCTGAACAAATATGAGATTAATGATATTTTCCCAAACTCTGAACATTGCTATGCCTTAGTGTCATCTTAATCATCGCCAAACTGTCCGTAGACTTCCCTAAAAGTATTTTAGGTAATTGATTAGGTAGTTAGAGCTATCCTTTTCCTTTTATTACACGTTTCGTATGTTTTCATAATAGATTTATCAAAAAAAAAATTCTTATCTAGAGAAAAATCTTGTAACTCAAATGCAAGGCCTTTCTCTTAAATGTAACCTCGCTTTATGGTACAAAATAAATTAATGATAAATACTTGAACAAATATATTCATATAAAAAGGTAGAAACTAGAGGAAAATAATATTACTTTTATGCATGAAATTTAGAGATCCTAATGACACACTTCTAGAATTTTGCAGCTCTTTATGCCAGAATTTCAACCCGATTGTTTCCACGCAGCGTCATATATCGGCGTTTTGGTTTTCCTTGGGTTGCAGCTTAATGCACTGCCATTTTTGTAAATCTTGTCTCTGTTACCTCAAATAAAATGTACCTTTATGGATGAATGGGAAAAAGAAATAAGTAATAAAAGATGAATACCAGCCCTCGAATGCCACATATCCGGTAGACGGGTAAAGATACATGGATGGTTTGCGAAGCATAGAACTGAGATTTTGGAAACGTTTTGTCAATACTCCAGACTACAGATATAATATTTAATCAAACCAAGAAGTGCGTTACATCTGGCTGCTCCTGATGGCGAGTGCTTGCCAACTAACATCGACACAGAATTTAATCCACAGTCAGTAAGGTTATACACTATGCCGGGACAGGAGCGGACAACGTGAAGGGCGACGTGACATTCTTTTTACGATGAAATAAATCCTTATATCTTTATATACCTGTCTGTCTATGTCTCGACAAATATTAGAGAGGAAGAGAGAAAGAGAGAACAAGACCCACGACCCACCTTTCGTTCTCTCATTCTGCACTCTTCGCCCTGACTGGTAGAACTAATATTATTTTTAAAAATTACTTTGGAAGCCTCGTTTTCTATCATGACAAACTTAATATTAATTGAGTCACCGCTTCTCAATTTTCATTGGCGATAAATATTTGCAATTTAATCGTCGTTCTCTGAAACAAGCAATTTACTTCCTCTCGCCGCAAAAGGAGAAAAAATAATGTTAATGATGTAGTTGGGTAGTGTTGTTTTACACGAGATACACGCTAATTAGAGGACTAATTAGGTCACAGAAGTATATTCATTAGATCCTTGGTGGCTGTAGAGCTGTCGTCATACGTGGGTGTTTTGTTAAGCAAGAGACCTTATAATGATGCCACTGGTGACATCATTAAGAGGACGGTCACACGGTGGCAGTGCTGGCTCGCTCACTCAGTCACTCGCTTGACATTGAAACACTAGATAATATTTCTTTTTGATAGTTTGACCTTCTTAACCGTACTTGTAGATTAAGGAAAATGTGGCGAGTCAGCTTCCAGTACTCTTTAACCCACTGTCAGCGAGTTTATTCACTGTCCCCTTTAGATTTTAGTGAGTTTTGTAACATACAGATGGTTTCACGTGTACTCAGCCGGCAAGGAGTCTATCGGTTGGCCCTGTGACCGATCCTGATTTCCTCATTCCTTGAATTGGTGGGAAATGCGTTTTTTTATACTATTAATATTAGCATTGTTATCTGATATTAAATTGTTATTAACATATTGATACAACAGAGACAATAAAATGATAGAAATGAAGCTTCCAAAAAATGAAGGAAAAGGATAAACAGATGAGATAGGTAAGACTAATAGCTGACTGCTTGGTGACTAAGCGCTTGTAAAGCCATCTACGTGGAAAGACAATAAACTTTTAATCACAGAGGGCATGGCATTGTAATCTTGCCACCCGTTGTCATTGGGTTAAAAAGACATAAATATTTCCAATAGCCGGGAGACCGACTAGCTGAATGTTTATAGAGCCAAGAGGATAAAGTTTTTGCAATTTTACAAGTCTGGTTCCAGAAGTTGGAGACTCATTGGTCAGTACATACACAATACACACAAACATACATGCATACACATATATACATATATGTACACACACACACACACACACACACACACACACACACACACACACACACACACACACACACACACACACACACACACACATATATATATATGTGTGTGTGTGTGTGTGTG
>NC_051424.1:17104510-17110470 GCF_015228065.2 Penaeus monodon
TCACTCACAAAAATCATCACTCACTTACCTACAAATCTATCTATTATATTTTTTAAAAAATCTGTTATTTACCTATCTATCACAAAAATATAAGAATATATACTACGTAATACAAAAACAAACATAAATATTATATATATATTATAATATACATTTTAAAATATATATTATATAAATTATATATAAATAAAAGGTAAATATAAATACAACATATACACACACACACAAACACAATACAAAACACACACAGCCACACACCCCACAACACACCACACACACACACACACACACAATATATATATATATATATATATAATATATATATAAATATATAAAAATTTATAATATATAACATATATTATATATATTTTTAATAAAAATTATATAATATATATAATATATATATATATTATATATATACATAATATAACACACCTAATATATGGGGGGGTGTAGTGTGGTGCATGTTTTGTGGTGTGTGTGTGTACAGAGTGGAAAATTCTAAGGTTTGGGAAAATTTCTATTTGGGTACCAGGGCCCCGTGGTGTTTTACGTGGAGCAATCATTGTAGCAGAGGACCAGTGACCTACCTCGCCCCCCCATGCTTCCTGCAGCTGCTGCTACCGCCTCCCCGCTGGAAAAGGTCACTACTTATACCAGAATGACCCAGGGCCCCAGGGGGTTTGTGTAAGTACCCGGCACTAAGGTAGCCCTCACCTCCCCCGGGGGGCTGACCGGACCTCCGCGCGGCCCGATTTCCCGATAATAACATTCTCGTGTGTTTTATAGCGTGTATCAAATCTCAGAAATAGAGTAAGCCGAATCCAGTATCAAAACCCCGCGTGGTGTGTGGTGTTTTTGTGTGTGTATTATGTAGTATTTATGATATGAATTAAAGACATATATATAATTTTAATATATATATATAATATTATATTTATATATATATATATAATATTATATAATATATTTATATATATATATATATATATGGGTGTGTATATAACACACACTAAAAATATACATAATATAGTATAATATATATAATATAAAAAAATAAGTATATGCATATATTCACACGCGCCACACACACACAACACACACTCACATCACACAAACAAACACACACACACACACACACCACACACCAACACAGAGGGGATCGGGCCATCGGCACACCGGTTTGTGTACCTTCGGGAGACCCTCATGGAGGGTTTTCGGGGGCCTCTTCCAGCAGGTGAAGTAGGGGTTTTTCCTCGGGTGAACGCAGAAATAAATCCCTCGCCTTTTTTTTGAACTGGCAGCCCCCATCTTCCCTCACCTTTCGTTACTTTTCCCGTAAACAGTAGAATCGGAACGCCTACTTTTACCTGCTGGAAAAGGCCCGGGGGGTTTTGGGTGTGGGTTGTTTTTTTTGGGTGGGGGGGGGTGGGGGGGTTTGGGGGGTTTTTGGTTGGGGTTTTTTGGGGGTGGGGGGTTTAAAAGTGTGGGGGGGTTTGTGTGGTGTGTGTGTGTGGGGTGGGTGGGGGGGGGAGGGAGGGGGGGGGGGCCCTTTAATAAGATAAATTATTTTTTATATTTTTATATTTACTATGTATGTATTATTTTAGTGGTGTTATATAAAACCCCATAATATATATAATAATAAATATATTAAAATTTTAATTATAATATATAAATATATTTATATATATATATAGATATAAAAATATATATATATAAAAATGTTATATATAAATATTATATATATTTTAATATAATATATATAAAAATTATATTATATATATATATATGTATAATATGCATATACAAAAATACTCAACATCCCACACACAAACCCCCACACAAACCCACGCGGGGGTATTGATCGGGATTCGGCTTGACTCTATTTCTGAGAGTTGATCCCCAGCAGTATAAAACACACGAGACATGCCCCTAGTTATACGGGTAATCGGGCCGCGCGGAGGTCACGGTCGCCCCCCGGAGGGAGGTGAGGGCGACCTTAGTCGCTGGTACTTACACAAACTCCTGGGGCCTAGTCATTCTCGGTATAAGTAGTACCTTTCCCGCGGGGAGGACGGTAGCAGCAGCTGCGGAAGCAGGGGGGGGCGAGGGGGGTCACGGCTCTCTGCTACACTGATTGTCCACGTAAAACAGCCCGGGGTCCACGGTCCCCAAAAATGAATTATCCACATCCTGTAGAATTATAAAATCCTGTACACACACACCCACAAAACATGCACCACACTACACCCCACATATATTTGGGTGTTTATTATTATATATATATATATATATATATATATATATATATATAAAATAAAAAAAAAAATTTTAAATTTTAAATAATTATAAAAAAAATAAAAAAAAAAAAATAGGGTGTGTGTGTGTGGGTGTGTGTGTGTTTTGGGTGTGGGGTTTGTTTTGGTTTTGTAGTGGGTTTTTTGGGTGTGGTAAGAGAAAATATATATATAATAAAAAAAAATAATAAAAATAAATAGAAATATAAAAATAAAAATAATTTTATGGTTTTTTTAAACGGAGTTTTAAATTCTATAAATAGAAGAAGAAGGAAAAAACAGTTTTAAAAAAAGAAGAAGAGGGAAGGTAAGGAGTGAGTGATTTAGTGAGGGAGGTGAGGGGGGGGGGGGAAAATAAATAAATAAATATAATTTTTTAAAAATATATAATAAAGACAAATAAAAAAAAAAAAAAAATAAAAAAAAAGTAAAAATAAAAATAAAAAATATAATAAAAAATGACAAAAACAAATCTTAAAATTAAAGGGGGGGTTTGGGGTGGTGGGGGTGTGTGGGTGTGGGGGGGGGGGTGTGGGGGGGGGGGGGGAGAGGGTTTTTGGGGGTGGGGTGGTACGAGAATAAACGAATAAATTATATAAAAAAAAAAATAAAAAAAATAAAATGATATAAAAAATTTTTTTTTTTTTAAACAAAACACACACACCACACAAAAAATTTTAAATTTTTTTTAAATATAAAATATAAATTAATATATAAATTATAATATTACACACACACACCCAACACACACACCACACACACCACCACAACACACACACCACCACAAAAAATATATAATATTATATATATATATATATATTATAATATTTTAAAATATATAATATAATAATAAACCCACACAAAAAACACACACCCCTATGTGTAATATATATATGCATATATTACAATATAGGTGTATACATACATATTTTATGTAAAATTTTAACATACATATACATGTTATATAATACATATACTTTATAAAAAATTTTTATATTATATTAAAATACATATTGTAAAAACACAAAAACACAAAAACCACCTACATAGTTATATATTGTTATACCCAAATATTTGGGTATAATGCATATGTATATAATATTATATATATATATATATAATAATATATATATTAAATAATATAATATATATTTTAATATTTTTTTTTTTTTAAACTTGGGTTTCTTTTTAACCCGCCGTGGTCCAGCATGATTTTAAATTGTTTTTTTCCAAATAATACATAAATTTTGAGGCCGCGGTGGCCGAGTGGGGTTTGAGCATGGACTCAAAACTGTCAAACTGAGTTTGAAGGTTCGATCACCGCCCGGCGGTTGTTCCTTGGGGAAAAACTTCACCTCGATTGCCCACCTAGAAAAAGCATTTTGCCTTTTTAGCAAAAGCGGTGTCGTGAGGAAAACCGCCGTGGCACAAACCGGGTTGATTAGGGCATAGGGCCCTTAACCCTACTGAAGGTTTTTATTGGAGGGGCCCCCTTGCCTGATTGGGTGCCCTTCCTAATCAACCCCGGTTGGGCCACACACACACCCACACACCCACACACAACACCACACACCACACACCACCCACACACAAATACACACAACACACCACACACACACACAAACACACCACACACACACACAATATAAAAAAAAAAAAAAAAAAAAAAAAATAAAAAACCGAAGAGAAAGAAGAAAAAAAAAAAATAAAAAAAAAAAACACCCAAAAAAACACAACCCCACCCACCAACACACAACAACACCCAAAACACACACACACACACACACACACACACACACAAACGCGCACACACCCAAACGCGCACACACACACAACACACCCACACACACACACACACACACACACAACACACACACACACACACACCACACACACCACACCACTTCACACACACACACACAAAATATTAAAAAATACATAAAATATAAAATATATAATATAATATTATATAATATAGGGTAATTTATTTAAAAATATATATTTTAATTATATAACTATATATTATTATATATTTTTACCACACATGCATACTTACATAACATGCACACCACACACCACACACACACCACACACACACACACCACACACACAACACAACACACAATATAATATATATATATTATTATATATATTATTATATTACAATAAGTATATATATATGATGTATATATATATGGGGGCCCCGGGGGCCGAAAGGGTTAGCGTCGGGCTCCCGACTGTCACGCGGGAATCGAGTTCGAGGGTTCGAGTCACCGGCCGGCGCGTTGTTTTCCCTTTGGGGAAGAAATTCACCTCGATTGCCTCCTAGCCCTGGGTGGGCCCAAACCAGCCCATCAATGCCCGGGAAAAAGAGATGGGACTCGATAAAAAAAAAAACCGGGCGGAAAGGGAATGGCAAACCCCCGCTCTAAAATTTCCAAAAAATCAGGAACCATGATGCAAAGGCCGCGGTGGGGCCCAATGGTTAGAGCGTCGGACGCACGATGCAAATTTAGTTCAAGGGGTTTGAGTACCGGCCGGGGCGGGGTTTCCCTTTGGGGAAGGAACTTCACCTGATTGCCACCCAGCCACTGGTGGCCAAACCCGCCCAAGTCTGCGGGGCCCAAGCCCGGGTAAATAGAGAGAATGTTACCTAAAAAAGGTAAAACCCCCACTCTCCCTGGAAAGGGAAATGGGGGCCCTCCACGTACTCCTCCAAGAGATCACAACATGAAAACACAATTAAGTTTTGCTGGACCACGGCGGGTAAAACATGAACCTACCGTTTTAAAAAAGAGATGTATATTATATAATTTTATATATATATAATAATATATAATATATATAATATATATATATATATATAATTTATGTAATTTTATATTGTATATAGTATGTATATATTTTATATATTTTAGAATAGATAGGGAAATAGACAGATTTTTTAAAATAAGATAGATAGATGGGTAGGTAAGTGAAGTGAGTGTTTATGAGTGAGTGTGAGGGGTGCGGTTTTTGTGTGTGTGTGTTGTTTGGGGGTGTGTGTGTGTGGTGGTGTGTGGTGTGTGTGTGTGGTTGTGTGTGTGTGCGTGTGTGTTTGGGGTTTTGTTTTTGTGTTTGATTTTTCCTATCCAGCCGCAGTGAAGCATTTCTAACTAAGGTTCCCCATGCTAGAAAAAAGGCCAGAAAACGGAGGCTATTTTTACCGCGAATTACGGCTAACAAAATAGGAAAAGGTAAACCATAGACACAAAAGCCCTATGCAAGCGTGGTGTACACGTGTATACATCCGAAATTCAAAAAGGGCGCAGGGTTTTGAAATCCAAAACCCGACAACGCCCTTTTCGAATTTCCCTTCAAGGGGTGTGGACTCTCTTCTTCCCCCAGCCCCGTATCCCCGACCAAGATCTCGGCGAAACATTTATCAAAAAGGGTTCCAAGAATTAAAACTGTCCGGTGTTTCCAAACAAAAAACTTTTAAACTTAACCAAATGTTTTTCTGAAATACCCCCCGCCTGTCGCCTTAAATGGATCCTATCTTGTGTTTCGCTCACTCTTTTTACTTTACAAAAAAAATACTAAAAGAATTAAAGACGAATATTTACCCCCGTTTTATAATTTAACAAAAATTTAAATCAAAATTTTTAATTTATCATTTTT
>NC_051424.1:17110570-17115570 GCF_015228065.2 Penaeus monodon
AAAAACCTACAAAATAAGGGACACTAGAGCATAATAAACGAAAGGCCTAAATAAAATTAAAGTAATATACAAAAGCAAATTGGTATAAATTTAAAAGAGGAAATTAAAATAATTAAAAGGGGAGAAATAGAAAATGGGCATCGGGATTACATAGTACCCCGCGTAGGGGACAACGTGGTGCTATACGAAGCTAAATGCAACTGGAGAACACACTCCACGATAAAATATATAATATATATATTATATATATATAAAATATATTTTATATATAAAATATTATATATATATATATGTTGTGTGTGTGTGTGTGGTGTGTGTGTGTGTGTGTGTGTGTGTGTGTGGGGTGTGTGTGTGTGTGTGGTGTGGGGTGTGTGCGTGTGTGTGTTTATGTTTAATATATATATATATATATATATATATATATAAAATATTATTATATATATATATATATATATATGTATGTAACATGTGTACGTTTTTATATTTTTATAAATATGTAACATACATACATACATATATATATATATATATATATATATATATTATATATATTATATATATATATATATATATATATATATATATATATAAAACCAAGAACGGGCAGTGTTTATGCATTACCCCCTTCACAATCAAGCAGTACTTCAAGTGCTTATGCCATCCATGTGATTGTTATTAACCAAACCAATATTCTTTTGTTTTATGTATGGTTATGGGTTGTTGAATATATATATCTCGAAAAAATGAATATATCAAAGCTGTTATCCATCTCCACCCAAATTAAACACTGATAAGACATCAGAGAATTACTTAGACCAATTAAATAGAAAACCCCTACAATGGCGCAGTGAGTATGATTGGTCTTTCAGCAATACTCTTAATTCTCCTGGGTGTTTAGTCTGTTTTTTTTGGAGTTTTTTTTTAAAAATAAGTTAACGCTGGTTTTTATCTTTTATAGTTTGGTTGTTACATTGGCTACTATTTGCATATTACCGCTACTACGGTTCCCAATTGTTTAAGACGAGCACCACTACCATTATTACTAATACTACTACAACTACTACTACTGTTATTTATTACTACGGTTGTTCTGGGACGGTGAGGGGCTGTAAACCTGAAATGCGCAAATTTTTATAAAGGGAGATACAGGTGAGGCAAATGTAATTTTATTGTAGTGTCGGTGTACTTTTTCAAAACTTAATTGAAACGAGGGATTCCCCGTGTAGCCCTGCAATAAGCGAGTTAATTTGAAGTTGTTTGTATTCACTTCTTGGATTCACTGTTTGGTTCGTGTTTTGAGAACTAATTACGTGACATGGCAATCGGCTGTGATTAGTGTACGCTTTTATGGTGCCAGTTTATTTTGCGCCCGTGTTGTCTTTATCCGGGTGTGATGTGTAAATTTATCATTGCGTTAGTGAAATTGCTTTTTTTTTATGTAACTTACATGATGAGTTCTCTTGTAGATATCTTAAGAGAAGTCAGGCGCTTGGAATTAGCCTGATGCATTTCAGCAATTAGTTGAAGAAGAGCAGAAATTAGCTAAAGATAAAGCCGAAAGGGAGAGCGTGGCGAACGAGAACTTAAGAAATTAGAGCTCGAGTTAAAAGAAGCGGAGAAGCGTAGAGCTCATGAATCGTTTTTAGCTAAATTGCGCTCACCTGGCGAAAGAATTGAAACGGTTGATGTTGATGCAAGTGCGAATAAGAGCGTAAATGCTAATTTATATGTTTGGCCTTAGACTTCCTACCTTTAACGACGGGCAAGATGAAATAGATTCTTATTTACTTAGATTTGAACGTTTAGCTCTCTTGCATAATTGGAAGAAAGGGGAAATTATCATGTAATTTGGGATCTTTATTAAGGGGCCCGGGTGCACTTAAAGTATATGTATCTCTGCTGAAGAAATTTTTAAATGATTATGAAAAGCTTAAGTTGCTTTATTAAGAAGTTACTCGGTTGATTCCAAATGTATAGGAGGAAATTTAGGGAGTGTAAATGTACTGAAAAAAGAATCTTATGTGCAACTTTTAGTTCGAATGGAGCAATATTTAGATAGATGGATTTCTCTTAGTAGCGTTCATAAAAGTTATGATTCTCTTTTTGACTTTATGATTAGGAACAGTTTCTTTGTAGTTGTAATTCTGAGTTGCGTGTTTTTCTAAAAGAACGCGAATTTTCCAGCGCAACTGAGATGGCCAAAGCAGCTGACAGGTATGAAGCGCTCTTTTGTACGCGGCAAAGCACTGAAGTTTCCCCAGCCTAAACCTTTCAGCCAGTCTAGAGTAAGGGAACTATTGATAAAATTTGTTTGTCATGCCTTGGGGTTAAAACGGACATATCAAACCAAACTGCCCTGATAACCCCGGAATTTCAGAGGTAAAAGTTTTTTTTTCTAATGATAAAGTTATTTTGTTTTTGAGGCAGAACTTAACCTAATAGCTGTGTTTTTTTGATTCTAATGGATTTTGTTTTATAACCCTGTTGAATTTATGCTCGACGCTGGGTGCTCAACTATAATAGTTTAAAGACTCTTTGGTCAATTCTAAGTAAAAATTTGGGGAAAAAATGGTAAAGGTTTATGATTATTTGGGTAGACCAAATTATTTTCCTAAATTGGGTGTTTCATAAAAAGAAAGTTCTTTACTGGAGGGCAAACGCTATAGCTGCACCGATAAAATTTGCAGAAGTGCTAATAGGATGTGTTCTAGGTGTGAAGATCCCGAACCAATCCTGTCCTGATGACCCAACCCGCTACTACTGATGGGGGCTACCTTAACATCCTGCGCTAGTCCTGACCTCTGTGAACCCCCTGAAGAACCTGACCTCTGTGACCTACCCAATCTACCTTCTTCCTGTGACCTAACCGATTTCCCTGACAAGCCTACATTTCCTTTTCCACTGAAAGTACGCAGGTATGTAGCGAGAATTCTTGTCGATATTCTATAGATGAGAAGAACAACAAGAGCAGATAAGAGCAAACCGAATGTAAATTCAAAACTAAAATGCCCTGCTGATGACAGCATTGAGATAAACAAAACTTCTTTAATCAAAGCACAGAAATCCTGTAAGACCTTAAAACTGATAAGGGAGAAATTAGAAAGCGGAAGAGAGGAAAACGTAAAATCCCGTTCTGTAAAATATAAAATGCGTAACGGTTCGATCTACAGATTCTGCTCAAAAGTAAAACCTGCATGAAATGGGCACTAAACAGCTTGTGGTTCCTGAGATGTACAGAGATAAGGTACTCAAACCCGGCTCATGATTCTTTAACTGGCGGTCATTTCTCTCATAGAAAAACTAGATTTAAAGTATTTCAGAAGTTCTTTTGGCCTGGTATAGGAGCGATATAAAACGCTATTGCAAGTCGTTCATGTGTGCCAAAAAGTATCCGCTAAAGGCGCATTAGCCGAGTGCCTATGAAATCTATTCCTGTTGTTGCCGAACCTTTTTCTAGAGTGGCTAGAAATCGTTGGACCTTTTTCTCCTTGTTCTGACAGGGGTCACAATACAAATTCTTACACTAATTGATTATGCAACTAGGTTCCGGAAGCAGTCCCCTTAAGGAAAATTGATTCAGTCACCGTAGCAGAGTCTTTAGTAGAAATATTTCTAGGGTTGGAATCCCCAAGGGAAATACTTCCAGATAGAGGAACTCAATTTTGATCTGATCTGATGGCAGAAGTAAACCCGATTACTCTCAGTTAAAGCTCTTTATACGACCCCGTACCACCAAATGTAATGGAGCTGTAGAAAGGCTTAATGGTGTGGGTTAAGTCAATGTTAAAAAATTGTGTGGGAGACAGACCGAAGGTTTGGGGTAGATTATTCCTGCTATTTTATTTGCATATAGAGAAATCCCTAATGATTCCTTAAAATTTTCTCCATTCGAACTACTATATGGTCGACCTGTGAGGGGCCCCCCTTAGCATCTTTCATGAACTCTGGTCAAAAAGAAGATTTGAATTTTGATGTAAGAATGTTTATGAATATATAACTGATCTAAGATCGCGTTTTAAGGAATCTGCGAGATTAGCTGCATCTAATGCAGAAGTCAGTAGTAGATCTTATAAAAAGTATTATGATGTGAAAACTAAAAATCGCACACTAACTGTGAATGATGAAGTTTTTGTATTATTGCCTTCAGATAACAATAAATTAATTATGCAATGGGTGGACCTTTTCCTGTGATTGAGTGTAAAGAAAACGGAGTTGATTATCTGGTAAATATCCGAAATAAGGCTAAGCCTTTCATATCAACATGTTGAGAAAAAACTATCGTAGAAAGGACTCTGTGAAAAATGTGGTTCAACTTTGTGTGCTGGAAGAATATGATTACCAGACGAAAAGGAAGCTATGTACTTTGAAACTAATGACTGTAATGATGTTATTACAGTAATGCTAAACTCTTAATGGTCTTAATTGGTGTGAAGATTTAAATGAAAGGCAGATAATGGACTTGAAAAATTAAAAGCTGATTTCAGTGACGTCTTCTCGGATGAACCTGGCTATACATTTTAGTATAGAACATGTAATTAATTTGGAAACAGCTACTCCTATTGCTAAGAAACCTTATCCAATTCCTCATCATCTGGTAGACATTTTTAACAAGGGGAAATTTATAAAATGCTTGAAATGGGAATCATTGAACCTTCTAATTCTCCATATTGTTCACCAGTTGTACTTGTTAAGAAAACTGATGGATCACTTAAAACTGTTTAGATTTCAGAGGACTTAATGATACTACTGTATTTGATTGTAGCCAATGCCAAACTCTGATGGTGCATTAGGTATTTTTCAAACAAAAAGATCTTCGAGCTTGACCCAACAAAAGGGTATTGGCAAATACCTCTGTCAGACCAGTCAAGAAGTATACGCTTTTGCAAGCAACAAAGGTCTAATGCAATTTGTTAGAATGCCTTTTGGTCTGAAAACGGCTTGTGCTACCTTTATTAGACTTATGCATAAGGTTCTGATGGTCTGAAGAATTCAGAATGCTA
>NC_051424.1:17120570-17128070 GCF_015228065.2 Penaeus monodon
ACTTTGAGAGAACGTTGAGATTCAGATAAGATAAGAATTTTAAAGGAGACAGCCTTTCCTCACAGTTGGCATTGGTTTGAGATTGATTGTTTGATTATTTCAAATATCTGCCGCTCAACAGCTAAGGTCATTAGCGGCGAACTTCAAAATATATAAATACAAACAACAATAAATGTTTTAAAATCAAAAGCATAATATCAGCATGTAGTGTAAAATTTTTTTATTATTATTTCCAAAAGGGAAACTAATAAGAACCTCCATGTCACAATCCCTCCCAATACATTTTTCAGTGTATACGGGGGAGACAAGTACATACGTCTTTCCACTACATGTGCGACCATAATGGTCCCTCACAAAGTGGTTTATTTTTACTGGATGCTGGTCCCCCAGCTGCCAAGGTCATCTCAAATCTCTTTTTTCCCTAGAGCATGCCTCCATTGTCCTTCCATTTATCACGAAGACAACTCCGACGCTGGGTTTCAGGTCGGTGTGTGGGAGAGGAAAACGAGCATAAACAGGGTGAGCGGCAGGCCTTGGCCTTCTGATCAGCTCGCCCATTCCCACTGATACCAACATGCACTGGCACCCAACACAGAGTTATCTTTTTACATTTTGAAACCCGTGCAAGCCAATCTTGAACCTCCCTAAACTACTGGATGTGATGAGTTTAAGCTCTTGATTGCTTGCAAGGCACCTACGAGAGTCACAATATATTACAACAGAATGGTTTGTAAGATCTCTAGTATCTTAGCCCCAAGGGAGGAATAGGGGAATTCCAACAGCCAGAACCTTAGTGGGATTTAAATTTAGATTTTCCACAAGATTCCTCATTCTCCTACCATAGGATCAGCTTATCCTCAAGGGGTTGAAAACCAATCTGAATTAGGAGATCCTGGAATCCTTTGTAGCCTTATGTGGAAATCAGGTGTCCCGGTGTAATGAAAGAGGTGGTTCTCCACTCTCAGCATACAGGGACTCCATGGGTTTGAAGCCCTGAAAGCCCCTGTGCAGTTCTTAGAGCTCTTTACGAACCGAGCCAACACCCGGGGAGAACAGTGTGAGTTGCCAGATGAATAAGCTTCATATCCCATAGTCAACTTTACTATGAATATGTGTTCGGTAAAGCCGCAGAAGCGTCGTGGTCTGCAACCCAAGAAAGATGTGAAAGAACCCACAGAATATTAAAAGTGAAGGCTACAAAAGCGCTTAACTGTTTGATGTGAGGCACCCATGCAAGCCTTGAGTCAAAAATTAGACCCAAGTACTTCGTCTCTTAGACAAATTGCAGTGGGTTTGCTCCTAAATAGAGGAATGGATGGAACTTTCCTTGTTTGTGGAAATGTATAGCCATGGTCTTGCTTGGAGAAAATTTGAACCATGGTATGTTGCCCACTGCACAACCTGATTTATTCCCAGTCTGCATGTGTTTGCATCCTGTAAGCTTCCTCCTGAGCAGTACAGTGTAAAGTCATCCACATACAGATTAGATGAGACAGCACTTGGAATAACCTTTACAAATTCATTTATAGCAATGGCAAACAGGGTCCCTTGTGGCACCCCTTCCAGCTGATCTTCCAGGTTAGAGAAAGTGTTTCCCACCCAAACTCTAAACTTCCTGTTAGTAAGGAAGCTTTCTATTAAGGTAGGTAATGCTCATCTTAAACCAATGTCATACAGCTTCATGAGTATGCCATGCTTCCAAGTGGTATCGTAAGGCTTTTCTAGGTCAAAGAAGACTGCTAACATGTGATATCACTGTGCAAAGGAATTCTCTGTAGTAGTTTCCATCCTAACAAGTGCATCTTTGGTCGATCTCATGGATGTGCTCTTTCCAGCGATCTTACACACCTTGTCCCATACCCATGCAAAGGGGTCCCAGAGTTAATCAAGGAGACATACTGTCTCCACAACGTCCGTCTAGCCTCCTTTAGCACTCACCTGGCCTCCTTTAGCACGCGCCTGGCCTTGGCTCGTGTCTTTTTGTAATGGATCAAGGTTACATCGCTGGGGCATCGTTTCAACTGCCTTAATGCAGCTTTTCTTGCTCTGAAAGCTTGTTGGCATTCATCAGACCACCTTGGTACCAGAGGTCGATGGTACTGCCTGCTATTTTTGGAAATGGATGCTTTTGCTGCAGGGTGAATTCGTGATGTGAAGTAATTAACAGCACACTGGAAATAATTTACAGATCCTTGCAATACTACAGTTAATCTAAAAAGATTTCAGTCCACATTTTCAAGTTACCATCTCTCCACTCCATTGGCTGGAATACCATTCACCTCCTCCAAAAGTATTGGAAAGTGGTCGCTTCCATGACTTGCCAAGTGAAATTCATCTGTGAATCAGGTGAACCAATTGACAGGTCTGTATTGGAGAATGTCCCAGTTTGAATTTAGAAATGTGTGGGAGTATCACTGTTCAGTAAAACTGCATCTACTCTTAAGAACAAGGACTCCAAAGTCCTTCCTCGAGGGTTGCACAGTATCTCCCCAGAGGTGTCAACTGCCCAAATAGATCTTCCAAATCATCTATGTTGAGATTATGTGGAGGAAGGTAGATGGATGCAACAGTGTAAGTTCGTGTCAATACAATTCTCACAGCCTTCACCTGCAGTGTTGTCTGCAGGTGGATGGCCTGGAAGGGAATATCTTGACATACCATTACTGCTACTCCTCCATGAGGGCCATTATCAAAGGTCCCAGAATGGGCTTGAACTTGGAATTCTCTCAGGGATATTGGACGATTTTCCCTGGTCACAATCTTTTGTCAGCATACACAAACTGGGTTACATGAACCTATCAGATGTTGCAGTTCTTCCCATTTTGCATGAATTCCCTGACAGTTCCATTGGATTAGGGTATCCAGTTCTTCAAACTACCTCTTCATAAGGTGTTTGGCAGCACTTGTGGTTCAAGGTTTGCCCCACACCTTTAGGCTGTCCCTTTCCAGGATCTTAGGAGTATCTTTTGAAGGGTTGTTTACCTGTGGAACTAGTCTCCACAGGTTTCCTTTGAACAAGCTCAGAATTTCTTTGCCTGGCCAAAGGGCGTGCCTGAGCCTTTGATTCAGGGGCATTTTGCCTAGCAGCAGAGGCCCCTGTGGATGTGGTGGCAGCTGGAGCTGTCACCGTTGAGGCCTCTGGAAACCTTAACTGATGGCTCCCAAAAACCTTACTTTGGAGGAGGATCTTCTCAATAGAACCTCATCTACTCGTTTCTGGTGAAACTCTCACCGTTTCAGTAATGGGCTGACGTTTAAAGGTGGTGGCAGAGTGTGTGGTGGGCACTGAAGGGCAAGGGTTGGCAGGAAGGAGGATGGGCTAGAACCGAAGCAATGGACTTACCTGGCTGTGCAAACAGCACATGGCATGTCGCTTGCCTCTAGAAAACTATACTTTCCCCTGTCCTATTACCAATACTTCTTTTTCAAGTGTACCTTTTACATGCTTTGAAAAAGTTTCATGAGGGTCTTTGCAGTGGTAAACAAACATATATTCTGCTGGACAGTATCATCTCCTTGATGACTGTTGTACCCCACTTTTCAATACTCTTGGTGTCCATTTTCTTTAAAAATGGTAAGAGTTGGCCCATGCCCATAACCTGGCAGTGGAAGCACCGATAAGGTGAGCACAATGGCCTTTACCTTGAGGTGGTACCATGCCAATTTAAATGATTTGGAAGGACTAACGTTTCAAAAGTTAGAAGGAGAGCTGGTGTCGACTGTCCCAAACGATCAACTTTCTTTTTAAAATGTTTTACTGCCACTACATTAAAATTCTTTAGTTCCTCTAACAGTTTCTCCTCAGAATACCTCATCAGGTCTTGGGAAAAGACAATTCCCTTACACTTATTGAGTGTTTTGTGAGGAGAACAGGAAACTTGAGCCCCAGGAATGTCGCATATCACACGCAGACAGTCACTCTCGTCTATCAGGCTACCATTTCGTGGTGGGATGATGTGAGGATCATGTTAACACACCTCAACTATGTCCAATGTTCTTCAAAAATATCAAGATTAATACACCATCAATAGTCTTCACTACTAAGTACTTACTATATGAAATACTTTCATATTTACCAGCTAAGATTTCCTTAATGGATTGAGGACTTTTCTCCTTACCTGGTTTGGGAGCCTAGGAACCATTACGATTCCCATTCTTGCCTTTTGGAAGCTGGAAAGTGCCAGAGTGACAACATGTGACGTTCCAGAGTGAATGGCTAGGGGATTACATAGGTCATCAGGGAGAGAGCTAGATCTTTGTAAATTTGTAGAAATCATACAGATTAGAATTCTTCATTTCCTCACCCCACACCCACCATGCAGTCCAACGAGGGGAAGCTATAGTTGGGGCTGAAAATCTCCCAACAGCCACAGGGGTAGTGAGGAAATATACGCAGCCTCTATTACAGTACTGATGGCAGTCGTGGGACCTATGAACTACTGACTGAACAGTGCCTACTTGTCACTAGCCATATTTGACCAGCTGACTGACTTAACCAGGCCTTGATCAAACCACCTGTCTAACCAGAATAGAGGACCAAAGAGATGTGTTGCTAGCTGCAGGGCACAGTGTGCAGCATCACTCAATCTCCAGGACTCCTGTCTCCTAGTAATACGGGATGTCACTCACGGCAAACATATGTGGGAGAGTTCTCCCTGGTTCAAGATGGAATGTATCAGGAGTGGGTGCACCATCCCCTCTCATAGGCCTTGGTGCACCAGGAAGTCATTTTGTCTTATCCCTCACAGGTGACCCCTCCAGCATGGGTAGCCTTCTGGTCCGGCTCATCAGATTATTGGGACCTCCACACCCCCTCCCCCCACAGTGGCAAGGCGGCTCCCGTTAGGGGTTTTGGTTTCGAGAGGGACAAGAGCTGGGTATGAATGGTGCCATGGAGAGATTAAAACCAACCATCTTCTGTTCATGGACGTTCTCAAATTGTTTGGAAAACTCATGAACAAATAGACTCTCCTGTGAAAACTTTACTCATATTTAGCCAGGACATTGGGATGGGTTGAAGAAATATGGAGTTTTGATAATAAGAAATGGGAAGACCGTTAGAATGAATGGAGTGACATTACCAGATGGACAGGCAATGAAAGAGGTAGATGCAAATGGGTATATAAGTATTTAGGCAAAATAGAAGTGGATAAAATCAAGGAACTAGATATGAAGGACATATTTATAAGAGAAGGCTGAAATTAATGTTAAAATCAAAATTTAATGGCAAGAATAGAATCAATGACATTAAAACATAGGCTGTCTCAGAGTTCAGGTATATTGTGGGAATAATAAAATGGTTACCTATAGAGCTGAAAGAGCGACAGAAAGACAAGGAAGGCTATGGCTATTCATGGGGCACTGCACCCAAAGAGTGACGTTAATAGGATTTGTTTGTCAAGAGTGATAGGAGGCTCATGAGTTGCGAGGAATGTATAAAGAGTGAAGGAAACAACTTAGGGTGGTATGTAAAGAATACAAACGAAAAGTTAATTGCAAGTGTAAAAAAGACGGATGTAATTGAGATTGAAAACACAAATGACAAGGTTGCATTTAAGAGGGAACTAAGGAAAGGGAACTTAAGGCAGTGGAAGAAGAGAAGCAGGGCCCTTTTTAAAGGAAATGCGAAAAAAAAACAATAAAAGTTTGGGAGAAAAACGGGAGCACGATTGTGAGCCCAGAGCAACACAGGGACAATTATGGCTGGTTGATATTGACAAAAACCCCCGAAATTTTAAAAAGGTAAGCGATTGAAGAATTTGGCTAAAAAGAATCCCCTAGCTGCCACAGTGTACCCGGATGTCAAAGATTTTTTGGGGAAAAATAAAATTAAGAGAATGGAAATATTTTAGAAGTGTAAGTAAAAAATGGGAATCTGAGGTGTTGTGGGATGTAAGTTTCAGTGTGCCCATAATCAAGCAAGACGAAACATTTTTGTATTTGGAAAAGGGAAAAAGAATTAACTAAAAGACATTGGTTTTTTCCAAGGGAAAAAGGGGATAATAAAAAAACAACGGGAAAAAAATTAAAAAAATCCGGGTTTTTAATAGAAAATTTGCTAGCTGTGGGAGTACAAAAATTTGATGGGGTTTCCCGGTAATTTTTGGGTGCGCGGGTGTGTGACAAAAAATATAAAAAGTGGTAATATTTCATAGATAAAGGAAAATGGTAATTCAATAATAAAAATTTAAATATGATGATAAAGACGATGTGATCATATAAAAAAAATAAATTTTAATAAGAATAACACTAATCTTTTCATGTAATAATAATAATAATAAAAATAATAAAATAAAATAATAAATAAATAATAATTTAAAAATAATAATTTAATAAAGTTTAAACCACCTTGAAAATATCCATCATTATAGTGCGTCTCAAACCCGGCAAAAACAAAAATTCAAAACAAACGTGGGCTGTTCCCCCACCACATACTTCTCGATGAGGGGTTTGTCTCCTGGAAATGAAAATGGAGGAGATTAAAACGCAATTTCCATCCCCCTTTTTGATGGAGGCATTTTTCAGCGGCAGCGTAAATGTAAAATTTTTTGAGGGGGAGGGAAATTATTTTTGAAATTTGCGGCAAAAGTTTTTCTTGGTACATTACTTGCGATTCAATTGTTCTTTTATTGGGGAAAATTTATACGGTATATGGATTCACATAAACCATATTTTATTGTGTGTGTGTGGTGTGTGGTGTTTTGGTGTGTTGTGTTTGTGTTGTGTGTGTGTGTGGTGTGTTTTGTGTGTGTTTGTGCGTGTTTGTGTTTTTGATTTGGGGGATAGTGTGGTCATGGGGGGGGGGGGGAAACATGTGCAAACCTTTGGGGTTTTAAATTAGACGGCAATGGAGTGTTTTGCTTTAAAAGCACATATCCTCCATATCTAAGAAAGATAAAATATAGTGATTGCAAATTAGAAAGAGACAACACACCTCGTCTTTAGTTTAAATGTTATTGATACGCCTGCCAGTATCTGCCTCTATTTTCGACCGTTATCTTCTCGCATTAGAAACTACAGGCATTGCGAACAAAATACATACATGATATAAGATACGGATTAAAACAACCAATCCAACAAAAGCTCCTATGAGAACGATGAATATGTCTAAGACGAGTCTGAGCTGTTTATCTCAGCGAAAGCAGGAAACAAAGGGGAACCGTTTAAAAATCGTTCTCTGAGATGCATCTTGGTGCCACATACAGAGCTCACGAAGCCGTAGTGCGAACGATGGTAAGGTAGACGTTTACCAGCAGATTTGTTTGCGATAGAGTGGTGGTTGTTTGGACACGACTATTTCGTAAAAATTAAATGAAAACTGCCACAGAAAGAGAGAACAAAATCGGTAACGTTTTAAGATAACTTCTCGTAGATATAATTCAAATATTAGTATCTTTCATTACAATATTTTTATGCAAAAAAAAATTAACAAAATAAAAAATATTATGAGATATTCATAATTCTTAATATCGCTTTATAATATATATATGGTTTGGAGAA
>NC_051424.1:17133070-17143070 GCF_015228065.2 Penaeus monodon
ATATATATATATATCTTGTGTTATTTTGTGTATTTTTTATTTTTTTTTTGTGTTGTGTGGGGTGTGTGTGGATTTTTTTTTTTTTTATTTTTTGTTTTTGTTTGTTAGTTTTTTTTGATTTTTTTTTTTTTTGTTGGTTCCCAAAAGTTTTTTTGTTTTTTATATATATATATATTATATATATATATATAATAATATATAAAATAGTAGATAGATAATAGATAGATAATATATAAATATATAGATATATATAAATATATAAAATATTTTTATGGTATATTATATAAGTGTATATTTGTATATTTTTACATTGAAATATTTAAACAAATAAAAAGTTAAACAACATTCCACACAATGATTAATAAGAATTTTCTCAATAATAATAATTTCACGCCACTTCTTTTTCCACTTCGATAGAATCTTCTTGAAGGGAAAACTTTACAAAGACTCCAACCACAAATAAAGAATAAAGAGAAAGGTTTTAAAATCTTAAAAAATCGGTTGGGTGTTTTGTATGTGTGTGTTTCTGTCTTGGGGGGGGTGTTGTTGTGTTGTTGTTGGTGGTGTGTGTGTTGCTGGTTTGTGATTTGCAGGTCGGGCTTGTTCGTTTTTGTGTTGTTTTTTGGTGATGGTTTGTTGTGCGTGTTGTTTTAAAATAATATTTAATAAAATTTTCAAAACACCTCAATAAAGATTATCATATGGAAAAAATAATCGAAAACAATGATTTGAAGTGATAATAGAGAAAGAAGGAGAGAATTTAAAAAAAAGGGTTTTTTGGGTTTTATTCAATTTATCTTTTGGGGGTTTCATATTCTTTGGGTTTCTACAAAAGCTCTGACTTTCGCGCGGCCAAGTCCTGCTGTGGTCCAAACCCCACATAATTTCCCGGGACCGTTTTTCCAAATTCTCGCCCTGGGCGGGGCTCGGAAACCCGCCGACCCCGGGGGGGAGAGGGAAAGTTACCACGACTAGCGGGGAAAGAAAGGGGGGGGAGGAAGAGAGGCTGCGAAGAAAAGGGAGAAGACCGAGGGAAGAGGATTTGGGGGCCAGAGGGTTTTAAGAGAAACAAAAAAAAAAAGAGAAAAAAAATGAGAGGGAAGTTTTTTGGAGAAAAAAGGGAGGAAAAAGAAAAAAGAGAGAGGAAGGTTTGGAGAAGGGAAAGGAAGGGAAGGGGGAGAGGGGGGGAGGAAGAAATAAAGGGAAGAAAGAGGGGTAGATAGAGAGAGAGGTGGGTGGGAAGGGGGGGGGAGGGGGCAAAAATACAAAAAAAAAAAAAAAAGCAAAAATATGGGGGGGGGTGGGGGGGTTTCCCTTGGACATCAATGCATACACATATGACCCAGCCTCCCTACTCTCACTTGAGTACGCTTGATACTATACAACTTTCTGTAATTTGCAATGTGCATGGTTGAAATGAAGGAAATGCACAGTTTCAAAGCGTGAGAGGCCACAGAACATAATACCAAACAGAAATTCTGAATATGAGATTAATGATTTTTCCCCAAAATCTGAACATTGCTATGCCTTTAGGTCATCTTATCATCGCCAAACTGTCCGTAGACTTCCCTAAAAGTATTTTAGGTAATTGATTAGGTAGTTAGAGCTATCCTTTTCCTTATTACCCCGTTTCGTATGTTTTCATAATAGATTTATCAAAAAAAAAAATTTTTATTAGAGAAAATCTTTTATCAAATGCAAGGCCTTCTCTTAAATGTAACCTCGCTTTATGGTACAAAATAAATTAATGATAAATACTTGAACAAATATATTTATATAAAAAGGTAGAAACTAGAGGAAAATAATATTACTTTTATGCATGAAATTTAGAGATCCCAATGACACACTTCTAGAATTTGAGCTCTTTATGCCAGAATTTCAACCCGATTGTTTCCACGCAGCGTCATATATCCGCGTTTTGGTTTTCCTTTGGGTTGCAGCTTAATGCACTGCCATTTTTGTAAATCTTGTCTCTGTTACCTCAAATAAAATGTACTTTTTGGGTTTAATGGGAAAAAGAAATAAGTAATAAAAATGATACCCGCCCTCGAATGCCCATATCCGGTAGACGGGTAAAGAACATGGAGGTTTGGAAGCATAGAACTGAGATTTTGGAAACGTTTTGTCAATACCCAGACTACAGATATAATATTTAATCAAATCAAGAAGTGCGTTACATCTGGCTGCTCCTGATGGCGAGTGGCCCAAATAACAATGACACAGAAAAAATCCAATCTTAATTTTACACCTATGCCGGGGCAAAAAAGGAAGGGAGGGAAAGATAAATAAACCCAACTTTTTCTTCTCTCTATTCTGCAAAAAAATTCGCCCCGACCACTTTTTAGAACTATAATTTATTTTTTAAAAAATTTCTTTGGAAGCCTCGTTTTTTATCATACAAAAATTAATATTAATTGAGTCACCGCTTCTCAATTTCATTGGCGATAAATATTTGCAATTAATCGTCGTTCTCTAAAAAAAGCAATTTACTTCCTCTCGCCGCCAAAAGGAGAAAAAATAATGTTAATGATGTAGTTGGGTAGTTTTTGTTTTACACGAGATACACGCTAATTAGAGGACTAAATTTGGTCACAGAAGTATATTCATTAGATCCTTGGTGGCTGTAGAGCTGTCGTCATACGTGGGTGTTTTGTTAAGCAAGAGACCTTATAATGATGCCACTGGTGACATCATTAAGAGGACGGTCACACGGTGGCAGTGCTGGCTCGCTCACTCAGTCACTCGCTTGACATTGAAACACTATATAATATTTCTTTTTGATAGTTTGACCTTCTTAACCGTACTAGTAGATTAAGGAAAATGTGGCGAGTCAGCTTCCAGTACTCTTTAACCCACTGTCAGCGAGTTTATTCACTGTCCCCTTTAGATTTTAGTGAGTTTTGTAACATACAGATGGTTCACGGTACTCAGCCGGCAAGGGGTCTATCGGTTGGCCCTGTGACCGATCCTGATTCCTCATTCCTTGAATTGGTGGGAAAAGCGTTTTTTTTTTTACTATTAATATTAATATTGTTATCTGATATTAAATTGTTATTAACATATTGATACAACAGAGACAATAAAATGATAGAAATGAAGCTTCCAAAAAATGAAGGAAAAGGATAAACAGATGAGATAGGTAAGACTAATAGCTGACTGCTTGGTGACTAAGCGCTTGTAAAGCCCATCTACGTGGAAAGACAATAAACTTTTAATACAGAGGGGATGGCATTGTAATCTGCCACCCGTTTTCATTGGGTTAAAAAACATAAATATTTCCAATAGCCGGGAGACCGACTAGCTGAATGTTTATAGGGCCAAGAGGATAAAAGTTTTTGCAATTTTACAAGTCTGGTTCCAGCAGTGGAGGACCTCATTGGTCAGTACATACACAATACACACCAAACATAATGCAACACACATATACATATAGGTATACACACACACACACACACACACACAAACACACACACACACACACACAACCACACACGCACACACACACACAAACACAGGATATATATATATATATATATATATATATATCTTATATATATATATATATATATATGGGGTGTCGTGTGGTGTGTGTGTAGTGTGTGTGTGTGTGTGTGTGCGTGCGTGCGTTGTGTTGTGTGAGAGAGAGCAGAGAGAAAGAAAGAGTAACAAATTGGATACATCTCTCAAACACGTTTACCCGTCATTGGAACATGCTGAAAATCTTATATTTTTTTGTATGTCTTCTACCATGATGAGGAAGTGGTAATACTGATGAGCTACTGACTTTGAGGGGAATATCTTCAAAATATTCTATACCCTAGAGAATATATGGAGGCTCAAAATATTAAAAAGGAAAGGTGCAGATTTTGATCTGCTGATACATTACAGCCAGTAAGAACAAACAAATGACTGTGATAGGTGTAATTACCCCGTTTGTTGATATTTTATAATAATAATAATATGATAATAATAATTGATAATGATAAAATAATTGAATCCTAGACATACATTTTGAAAGATTCCGCAGCCTTGATAGTGAGCTTTGGTGTATATAAATAATAGAAAGGCACGCACTTTTTCAATTTCATTAAGATTCCTCAATTTTTGTTGTAATGAAAAATCCTACCAGCATACTAAGTCCTTAATGGGTTTTTCTATGACGTTTTCTTATGAAAATAAGAAAATTAACTATTTTATATCAAAACAAAGCTTGGCTCAAGGAAAAGGCTTTACACACACACACATACACACCACACAAACAACACACACACACACACCACACACAACACACACACCCAACACACACAACATATATATATACATATATATTAACACATATCTATTGTATTAGGATATATATTAACTCATACAGACACCATGCATTATGCAAACCACACACACACACACAAACACACACACAACACCACACACACCTCACACCTCACACACACAACACACACATACACACACACCACACACACACACACACACACACATATATATATATACACATAGATATGTGTTATAGATATTATATATATATATATATATATATATATATATATATATATATATTATATATGTATATGTATATATATATATATATATGTATATATATATATATGTGTGTGTGTGTGTGTGTGTGTATATATTTATATATATATATAATATATATATATATATCTATAATTGTGTGTGTGTGTGTGTGTGTGTGTATATATGTATATGTATATATATATATATATATATATATATATATAATATATATATATATATATATATATATATGTTGTTGTGTGTGTGTGTGTATGTATATATATATATATATATCTATATTTTTTTTTATATATATATATATATTTATATATATAAATATAAATATATATATATATATATATATATGTATGTATGTCGTTATGGGTTTTCCACATAGGCGTCGAATAGTCAATACGATGAGGTAGACTAATACGGCCTTGGATAATTTCATGTTTATTCGCAAACGTTTCAGAGACCAGTCTTATCTCTATCATCAGTGCTGCAATGGTGAACCAAAAAATAATATGCATTAGACCACAGAACTATACTAATTAAAGAGGGTTCGCAAAATTTTAAATAAAGATATAAAATAAAACAAAAGTAGAAAATGATGAGCAAAAAAAAAAAAAAAGTTAGGTATATAGGAAAAAAAGTATTACAGGGGAGAGATGTTGTTAACTCGTTTCATCTTTGGGACAAAAAGATTCCGAGACTGGGGTTTAGACGGGGAAATGAGGGGATAAATTTTAAAGTCTGTGTTGGAAAAGGATGCGGCCATTAACTTTGGAAAATCGGGGTTTTAAAAAGGGATTGGTTATTCTGTTTGCATTTCACGGTAATTTATATATTATAAAAGGTATCACTACGATATACCCCCCCCACTTATTCCCAATTTTTGGGCCGCTTCCTCTAGTATTCCGAAACCACCTTTATTTTCCCTCGGCCTTATTTTCTCAGCAATCCCCCATATTTTAAAAAAATAAAACAGCAAAAAAAAACACTCATTACGAGCCTATAACCTATGTAAAATTGGCCCCACCTTTCATGATAAAATTAAATTTCTAAAAAAATTCTTTGCAAATATATATTGCCTAAGTACAACATTTTAATTACACTATGCATATATATATATATAATAATATAATATTTTATAATATAAATATATATATATAAATAGTAGAATGTATAGCATATTATAATATATTAAAATTATATAATATAATATATTATGTTAATATATTTATATATTTATATATATATATATATAAAAATATATATTATATATTATTAAAAATTATAGTATATATATTATATATATATATAAATTTTGTGGGGTGTGTTTTTGTTTTGTGTGTGTGGGTGTTCATATATTAATAAAATAAAATTTAAAAATTATATAAAATTATTATTTTTTTTATTTTTATTTTATAGGCATGTGTGTGTTGGGGGTGTGTGTGGTGTGTGTGGTGTGTGGGTGTGGTGTGTGTGTGGTTGTTTGTGTGTGTGTTGGTCCTTTAAATGTATAAATACTATATAAAAAAAACAAAATCGAAATTTTGCAACGGAAATAACATGTAAGCAAAACGTTTATTCTGCAATGGTCGGTGAGTTGCGTACATTGGTGGGTGGGACTGGCCCCCCGCCCCCCCGACCTAAAATGCCCCCATGCCCTATATGTGTCCCGGGGGGGAAATGAAGGAAAGAAGTACGTTGTAATATGTATAAGTATTTTTATATATTGTATAAAATTAAAACTAACAAGTTTTAATATATATATTTTAATATATAATATATATTATATTTAAAAATTATATATATATGTATATAAATATACCTATAAGTTAATATATATAATTATATATAATATATATAAATTTATTTATTATTGTTGTTTGGGGTGTGTGTGTGTGTGTGTGGGGTGTGGTGTGTGTGTTGTTTTTTGGGTGTGTGTGTGTGTGGGTTTCCTAAACAACTACTCCCATTGGGGGGGATCAGAAAAAACCCAAAAGGTCAGATTTTTTTTTTATTATTTTTAATATATATAGTGTATTATATATATATATTATTAATATATATATTATAATTTTATATATATGTTATGATCGCAAACACGCATAGATTAAAATATAAATTATATATATATTATATATTATATATTTTTTAATAAATATATATATATATATATTATATATATATAATATAATATATATATTTTGGTGTGTGTGGTGTGTGTTGGTGGTGGTGTGGTGTTGTGTGGTGTGCGTGTGTGTGTGTGTGTGTGTGGTGTGTGTGTGTGTGTGGTGTGTGTGTGTGTTTTTTTTACTTATATACTACGCGCACACCACACCCACAACCAAAACACCACACACACAAAACCCCACACACCACACACCACAAAACCACACACACACTATATATATTATATATATATATGTATAATATATGGTTTATTATATTTTAATAATATTATATATTTTTAAATATATTATTATAAAAATATATATCCCCCGTGCAGTTTTTGACGAACTACTTGGCCCCATTTGACATTCGCATTTGCGGGGTCTTCATTCGGGGTGGTTGCCCCCATGATCCGCCCCATGGGAGTAGTTAAGGTAACATTGTTGGGGGTTTTCCAACCCAAGATCATATTTAATTGACTCTACCGTTCATTTTGATTCCCCAATAAGCAAAATTATATATATACAAAATTATTATTAAAATATAAAATTTATAATTATATTATAATATATATTAATATTTTGTTATATTTATATATATTATATATATTATATATTATTTTGTATAATATTTTATTTTAGAATAATATTTTATATAATATGGATATTTTTATTTTTTTAATATTTTTATATATATATATTTTATTATATATATTATATTTGTTGTTTTTTATTTTTATTATTTATGTTTTTTTATTAAAAATATATCTTATATATATATATATATAAATATATATATTTTAATATATATAATTTTTAAATATATAAACGAGGGGTTTCAAAAAGTTCATTGAAAAAGGACAGTATGAAAAAATTTTTTCTTCAACATATGCTCCAATAGGTCAGTCCACTTCTGAAAACTTTAGCTACCCTTTTAAGTCGTCTGAGTAAACTAAAGGCCCTGTGACTAAACCATTTTAGAGGAGCATTTTTTTATTCTTCAACCATGAAAAATTGGTCCCTTTTAAGGTTTTTTTTAAAGTCTGGAAACAAAAAAGTTAAAGGGCTTAAAGGGGGCTCTAGGGTGGACGCCGGGCGATTTCCCATTGAAATTCCATACAAGCTCTTGACAGCAAAGCGCCCTGAGCAGGGCTTGTCATGGCGTTTTTTTTTAGATTTTTGACGTTTTTTCAAAAACCCTTCAAATACCCAAAAGTAATTTTTTTCTTCCTCTCGAGAAAGGGTTTAAACCCGCAAAATCCCCTCCTCCAAAAACTGTGGCCATGCCTTCCTCTTGAACGTTGGGGTTTTTCTTTGACTGGCAACTTCCCCCCTGGGGCAGCCACGGGTTTTATTGAATTTTGTCCTCGGGATCGTACGGTAGAGATATGTTTCACCAGTCACAATTTCCCGCAGAAAGTACAAAGGGCCTCATCCCCCTTGTCAAAAAATTTCCTGAAAAAAATTTCCCTTTTTTTGCTAATCTGGGCGCAAAAGTGTAGGGGCCCTCGAACGGAAGCTTGCTTAGCCCCAAACTCTCCCCCTAAATTTTGGGATGCAAAACCCCAGAAATTATGTGTCTGTTCGATACAGTGTTTTTTTGTTACCTTTGGGTTATCTTTCATTCGTTTAAAACCATCCTGCCGCTTATCCTTTGTTGTTTTTGATTTTTTGGGGGCATTGTCACCATAAACTTGTGCCCGAGCATCAGGTTTGTCTACTCTCCCAACCAAAATTTTCCCCTGAAAAATTTTAAAGTTTTTCCTGGCCCGCTTTTGGGGGATTCCAGGTTACTTTAAATCCCTAACTTTCCCCTACGGCGATGGTTTTTTACCTGCATTTTAAGTTCATGTTTGAACCACACCAACACACACCCACCAACACACACACACACACACACCCCACACAAACAAAACACACACCACACACCACAAATTGCATACACAAAACGTTTTTTTCTGGCAATTTGTTGAAAAAACCACTTTCACATTTCCATTTTCCTGTTACAAGTCTTGATCTCTGATGGAAAAATGGTAAAAGTAAAAGGTGGTGGGAGATTTTTATACGCCTGCGAGAAAAAGAGAGAGGAAAGAAAGGAAAAAAAGAGAGACATAAATAGAAAGAATGAGAGCAAAAACCACACAGGCAGAAGGCGGCGAAAAAGGGGGAAAAACGAACAATGCCGGCACGACCCTCGTTGCCTTTTGTGTGGGGTGGTGATGAAATCCGCAAAAAACCTTTGTTTCATACATAAAAAATGATATTATGGAAGACTATTCTGTAATACCTGGATTACGACACGAAAGAAAATGAAATACTATTATATTTTATTATTGTTTTAAATTTAATTATTTGATTATTTTTTAAATTTAATAACAGGGGTAAATTTCGCATTAATTCTTAGCTAGTTGTTTTTAGTAAAAATAAAAGATGAGCGTAACACAAATAGACCATTTAAGGCGACAGGCAGTTGGGTATTTCAGAACAAACATTTTGCTGTTAAAATTAAAAGCTTTTTGTTTTGGGGGAAAAACCCGCGACAGCTTTCATCTTTGGAAAACCCTTTGATAAATGTTTCGCCCAATCTTGGGGCTGGGAACGGGCTGAAGATAAGAGATCCTCATTTTGGGGGGAAATTCGAAAACTTTTTCGGGTTTTGGGGTTTCAAAAAACCCGTCGCTGCCCGTTTGAATTCGGATTTACACGTGTACATCCCCCCGCTTTCATAGGGCTTTTTTTGGGCTATGGGTTTTCCTTTTTTAGTTTTTTAGCCGTAATTCGCCGGTAAAGATAGCCTCCCCTTTCTTGGACTTTTTCTAGCATGGGGAACCTTATGTTAGAAAAGTTTTTGCGGGTGGGTCGAAAAATCAAAGCACAAAACAAACACACACAAACCCCAACGCACACACACACACACCACACACACACACACACAACCACACCACAACCAAAAACCTACCACACACACACACACAACCACACACACACACACACACACCCCACACACACAACCACACACACGCACCACTCCAAAATCCTCACTCACTAAAACATCACTCACTTTCCTACTACATCCTTCATATTTTTATAAAAAGTCTATTTACCTATTATCTATCTAAAATATTAGAAATATACATACGTATATACAAATATCCTATACATAAATTATTTTATATATATAATATATAAATTTTATATACACAAAATTTATATAAAAATACAAATATGTATATATATATATTTGGTGTGTTGTTGTGGTGGTGTGTTGTGTGTGTGGTGTGTGTGTT
>NC_051424.1:17160570-17170570 GCF_015228065.2 Penaeus monodon
CCTTCGTGGTGCTTTCATCCCGGCCCTCGAATCTCTCCTCCATCCTAACCCTTCCATTCCCAGGCGTTGCCGTGAGGCCCTTCAAAGCCTGCGCAGGGAGGACGTCACCATTCTGCCTTCTGACAAGGGCAACTTGGTGGTGGTCCTCGACCGTGCCTCTTACCTGCAGAAGGCCCCGGACTTGTTGGAAGACGCCTCTACTTATGCTCCCATGACCAGTGACCCCCGTGAACGCATTGCTGCTACCTTCCACCGTCGCCTGAAAGAGATAGCAGCCTGTTTTCCGGAGGCGAATCTCTACCAGAGGTTCAGGGTCATCAACCCCGACTCCCTCATTTCTATGGGCTTCCTAAAACCCCCTAAGCCGGCCGTGCCTCTGCGCCCCATCATCTCCTCCCGGGGATCTGTGACGCACCCTCTTGCGGCCTGGCTGGCGAAGTGTCTCACTCCCCTTCTTGGCACCTTCTCTCCTGCTCACCTGCGCCACTCTCAGGACTTCATCTCCCGCGTTCGTGGAGTATCACCGGCGATCATGATGAGCTTGGACGTTGACTCCCTGTTCACCAAGGTCCCGCTTGATGATGTCCTTGCTTTCCTCCAGAGGAGACTCCCCGCAGAGAATCCTCGTCTCCCTCTGCCCTCCGACGTCTTCCTCCAGCTGATTCGTCTGTGTGTGGAGTCTAATTCCTTTTCCTTTGAAGGTCGCTTCTACTCTCAGACGTTCGGTGTTGCCATGGGCTCTCCCCTCTCTCCAGTCCTGGCAAACCTGTTCATAGAATTCTTCGAGTCTGTGCTTCTCCCTTCCATCTCCCTTCGGCCGTCGATCTGGCTGAGGTATGTCGACGACCTCTTTGCTCTCTGGCCTCATGACCCTGCTCTGTTTCCAGTTTCCTGATGCAGCTGAACTCTCTCTCTCCTTCCATCCGTTTGAAGGTGGAATGGGAGGTTGACAACAAGCTCCCTTTCTTGGACACCCTAGTCCATCGCTCTGCTGACCACTTCTCCCTCTCCATATACAGGAAGCCTATGCATAGTGGTATGTACATACACTTCTTCTCATACCACCCTCTCCATGTGAAGAGAGGTGTTGCCACCTCGCTGTTCCTTCGCGCCCTTCGCATCTGTGATCCCCAGTACCTAGAAGGAGAGATGGTCTTCCTTCGTCGCTCGTTCTCCAAACTGGGCTACCCTGGTCATGTTCTCGACGCCGCGTTATCCAGGGCACGGCGTACCTTCTACCACGACTCTCCTAAAGAGACTCCTCACCTGCCCGTCCTCAGCCTGCCCTACACTGAGGAAATCTACTCTCTCCGTCGCCCTCTTCACCCTCTCAACTGCAGGCTGATCTTTCGCCAGGTGAACACTCTCCATCGCAACCTGGTCCATACCAGCCCTCCTTCCTCCTCGAAGGTGGGCACCTATGCTGTTCCTTGTGCTTCCTGTGATAAGCAGTACTTTGGCAAAACAGGCGCCAGTCTTACCAAGCTTCTGTCTCAACATAAGTAACTCCCTCTTTTGCCATCAGTGGGACACTGGCCATCAGATGGACTAGTCAGCAGCGCGGATTGTCTTTCCTTCCGCCGATGTCCATTCCCGCAGACTGGTGGAATCTTCCCTTATAAAGCTGCTGCCTAATTTCAACTTGAACAGCGGCTTTTCTCCTGCTGATAGTCTCCTTGCTTCCCATATCCTCCGCCTTCTACCGTATGCCGGCCACCCGGCGCATAGTCCACCCGATCCTCCGACCTGATGTGACCTCCCTCTGCTTCCGTTCGTCTGTCCTCACTTGCCCCGTGTTGCCTCTCCTCTCTCTCTTTTATACCCCCTCCTCTCCCTTTCCTCTTCAGACCTGAAGATGGAATCCAGGTGAATTTCGAAACTGTAGTCTCACTTTCAATAAATCTAGTTTTTGTATTGTGGGTTTTTCTTCCATTATTTATCATGTTTGCGTGCTGGATTCTTGGTTATGGCAAGGTGCCCGTTATGTATTTTGGTGACGTCAGGGTGTCTTTCAATCATCCTGTTGGTTACCCGGATGTTTCCCTGTATAAAGTGTTTGTAGAGTTTACCAGCTATGACCATGTTATATTGCTCCTCCTTAGAGAAAAGCCACCTGATTCGTCCTTTTTCGATTTCTTGGCCGATTTCCTGTCTGTTAGAGTATTCGTATTTTTCAGGGTTTTTAGCAAAGAGTCTGATACCAAAGAATTTAGGGTCTTTCACCGTGCCGTCCATTAGCCTCTCCAGGCCATCATCCCCCACAAAAGAGGTATCATGGTCCTCGGGATCATAAGGGTCAACTGAGACTGGGGTTGTCAGCTCGGCTGGTGGGGTTGCTTTGGGCAGTGTCTGTAGCGGTGCTGGTTAGGCATCCTTTTTAGAGGATGATGGCCTTTGAGTGGCAGCTTGCTGCTTCTTGGGCCTGACTGATGTGTCGGGAGCTGGGGTTGCAGGGTTTGTAGGGGTGGTAGGAGAGATCTGTTCTAGCTGTGTCTCTAAGGCTTGGATGTGTGAAGCCGTTTCAGAGGGGGGGAAGGGGGAGGCTGAATCACCCTAAGGATCCCCCAGGAGTCAGCTTTCCCTAGGTCGAGGTCAGGGAGGTTGTTCCTTTTCAGGGCCTCCCTGGCATGCTCCCTAAAGCCTCGTTCAGGGATGATGATGTTTTGGAGGTGGGCGTGCAGCAAATCTACCATAATTTCCTTTGACAGGTTGTTAGGTAGGACTAAATGCACCGTGGGTTCTGTTTTTGAGAATGTTTTTTTCACTTTGTTCCCTGATGTCTTTGGGGACCTGATTGATGAGGGGTTTCCAGGCGTTGGTGGTTGCTTGAACTGTAGCTTGTGCAGCCTTTTGAGCTACTGCTTTTAGAGGTCTAGCCTACTTTTCTTTCTCCTTCTCCTTCTCCTGAGAGGTTTTTTTTAGCCTCTTCCGGATGGGGCACTGTTGGCAAAGTTCAGGCTTTTTTAGTTGCTGCTAAGTTCGGTATGAGTGGGTGCCGGAGCTCAGGTTCTTCTCTTTTACAGTGGACTTCAGGTGTCTATAAAGTTTTCAAAATTGGATTTGTGTGTTTTCAAGTATTTGTTTGAATCCCTCCCAGTTTGCATGTTGGTAAGATTCTCGGGGTTGTGCTGGGATCATGATGGGGTTTGTTGATAATGTTAATATTACAGGGAGGTGATCACTGGAGATGACATCGTCTGTTGATATATGATAGTGTAGATGTGCTCTGTGGTTGGAAAGTACTATGTCAGGTGTTGTTGTGTTATATGCAATATATGTTGGTGTGTGTGGACCGAGCTGTGTGAGTCTTCCTTGTTGTATGTAGGAGGCCAGGCCTCTGCCTACTGCGTTGGTGTGGTTGTATCCAAAGAGTGTGTGGTTTGCGTTAAAGTCTCCCATGATGTATATTGGTTTGTTGTGCCTTCTGGGATGTATAGTCTTCGTGGTGGGATGTAAAGTGTTGCCAGTATAATGGGTCCTTGTGGTGTGTTTACTTCGACTGCCAAAAGGTCCGAGGTGAAGTTATTTATGATTTTGTGAGAAATGTCATTTTTGATCGCGATTGCTACGCCGTCGCTTCTTTCTCGTGATTTGTTTTGAATAGTAGATAGTGTAAGGGTAGATCTTTAGTGGAGTAGTGTTATTGAGCCCATGGCTATTTATGAGGATGATGTGTGGGTCATGTTTCTTGCATGAGTTGCAGAGATCATTTTTGCGTGTTGTCCAGTGTAGTACATTATGTTGGATGACTGTGAGGCATGAGTGTAGTGATGTGTTATTTATCATGAATAGCAAAACACTCTTCTGTGCTGATACAATGGAAGAAAAAAACACAATACAAAAACTAGATTTATTGAATTAATGGAGCACACGGTTAAAAGAAATCTTCTCTCGTTCTTGTTGACCTCCTTCCTTGACATGGTACCTGCTTTTCGTGCCTACGAGGATTCAGTCATCGCCACGGCCCGACGGAAGAACCAACTCCGTTTCCTCCGTGACTGCCTCGACGAGCAAGTACTCCCTTCCTCCATCTCTAATGTACTGAAACATTCTGAGGAAGGTTCTCCCTTTCCGGACTATGCACGTTCTCTCCTCCTTGAACGCATTCCTGCTGGCAGGAGGGACGTCGAGCATGCGTTCACGAGCACGTTCGGACTTCCTGGAAGACCGCCCGCAGTCCTTGGTCTCGCTTCTCCCTCACCGACGCTGTTACAAACCTATCTTCCCTGTCCTTGACCCCCCACCAGCTACAAGTCCTTGGCTTCGGTCTTTCCTTTGCTCTCCGCCCTCACCCTCTTACCTCCATCGACATTATTTCCTCCATTGACCGTTTCATCTCTTCTCACAGGAACTCTTTGCCTGATGTGTCTCTCCTTCGTGGTGCTTTCATCCCGGCCCTCGAATTTCTCCTCCATCCTAACCCTTCCATTCCCAGGCGTTACCGTGAGGCCCTTCAAAGCCTGCGCAGGGAGGACGTCACCATTCTGCCATCTGACAAGGGCAACTCGGTGGTGGTCATCGACCGTGCCTCTTACCTGCAGAAGGCCCAGGACATGTTGGATGACGCCTCTACTTATGCTCCCCTGACCAGTGACCCCCCTGAACGCATTGCTGCTACCTTCCACCGTCGCCTGAAAAAGATAGCAGCCTGTTTTCCGGAGGCGAATCTCTCCCAGAAGTTCAGGGTCATCAACCCCGACTCCTTCATTTCTATGGGCTTCCTAAAACCCCCTAAGCCAGCCGTGCCTCTGCGCCCCATCATCTCCTCCCGGGGATCTGTGACGCACCCTCTTGCGGCCTGGCTGGCGAAGTGTCTCACTCCCCTTCTTGGCACTTTCTCTCCTGCTCACCTGCGCCACTCTCAGGACTTCATCTCCCGCGTTCGTGGAGTATCACCGGCGACCATGATGAGCTTGGACGTTGACTCCCTGTTCACCAAGGTCCTGCTTGATGATGTCCTTGCTTTCCTCCAGAGGAGACTCCCCGCAGAGAATCCTCGTCTCCCTCTGCCCACCGACGTCTTCCTCCAGCTGATTCGTCCGTGTGTGGAGTCTAATTCCTTTTCCTTTGAAGGTCGCTTCTACTCTCAGACGTTCGGTGTTGCCATGGGCTCTCCCCTCTCTCCAGTCCTGGCAAACCTGTTCATAGAATTCTTCGAGTCTGAGCTTCTCCCTTCCATTCGGCCGTCGATCTGGCTGAGGTATGTCGACGACCTCTTTGCTCTCTGGCCTCATGACTCTGCTCTGTTTCCAGGTTTCCTGATGCAGCTGAACTCTCTCTCTCCTTCCATCCGTTTCAAGGTGGAATGGGAGGTTGACAATAAGCTCCCTTTCTTGGACACCCTAGTCCATCACTCTGCTGACCACTTCTCCTTCTCCATATACAGGAAGCCTATGCATAGTGGTATGTACATACACTTCTCATACCACCCTCTCCATGTGAAGAGAGGTGTTGCCACCTCGCTGTTCCTTCGCACCCTTCGCATCTGTGACCCCCAGTACCTGGAAGGAGAGATCGTCTTCCTTCGTCGCTCGTTCTCCAAACTCGGCTACCCTGGTCATGTTCTCGACGCCGCGTTATCCAGGGCACGGCGTACCTTCTACCACGACTCTCCTCCTAAAGAGACTCCTCACTTGCCCATCCTCAGCCTGCCCTACACTGAGGAAATCTACTCTCTCCGTCGCCCTCTTCACCCTCTCAACTGCAGGTTGATCTTTCGCCAGGTGAACACTCTCCGTCGCAACCTGGTCCATACCAGCCCTCCTTCCTCCTCGAAGGTGGGCACCTATGCTGTTCCTTGTGCCTCCTGTGATAAGCAGTAATTTGGCAAAACAGGCGCCAGTCTTACCAAGCTTCTGTCTCAACATAAGTACGCTGTATCCAGGGGACACAACAATAACTCCCTCTTTTGCCATCAGTGGAACACTGGCCATCAGTTGGACTGGTCAGCAGCGCAGATTGTCTTTCCTTCCGCCGATGTCCACTCCCGCAGACTGGTGGAATATTCCCTTATAAAGCTGTTGCCTAATTTAAACTTGAACAGCGGCTTTTCTCCTGTTGATAGTCTCCTTGCTTCCTATATCCTCCGCCTTCTACCGTATGCAGGCCACCCGGCGCATAGTCCGCCCGATCCTCCGACCTGATGTGACCTCCCTCTGCTTCCGTTCGTCTGTCCTCACCTGCCCCGTGTTACTGCGTTGCCTCTCCTCTCTCTCTTTTATACCCCCTCCTCTCCCTTTCCTCTTCAGACCTGAAGATGGAATCCAGGTGGATTTCGAAACTGTAGTCTCACTTTCAATAAATCTAGTTTTTGTATTGTGGGTTTTTCTTACGTTATTTATTATGTTTGCGTGCTGGATTCTTGGTTATGGCAAGGTGCCCGTTATGTATTTTGGTGACGTCAGGGTGTCTTTCAATCATCCTGTTGGTTACCCAGATGTTTCCCTGTATAAGGTGTTTGTGGAGTTAACCAGCTATGACCATGTTATATTGCTCCTCCTTAGAGAAGAGCCACCTGATTCGTCCTTCTTCGATTTCTTGGCCGATTTCCTGTCTGTTAGAGTATTCGTATTTTTCAGGGTTTTTAGCAAAGAGTCTGATACCATAGAATTTAGGGTCTTTCACTGTGCCGTCCATTAGCCTCTCCAGGCCATCATCCCCCACAAAAGAGATATCATGGTCCTCGGGATCATAAGGGTCAACTGAGACTGGGGTTGCCAGCTCTGCTGGTGGGGTTGCTTTGGGCAGTGTCTGTAGCAGTGCTGGTTAGGCATCCTTTTTAGAGGATGATGGCCTTTGAGGGGCAGCTTGCTGCTTCTTGGGCCTGACTGAGGTGTCGGGAGCTGGGGTTGCAGGGTTTGTAGGGGTGGTAGGAGAGTTCTGTTCTAGCTGTGTCTCTAAGGCTTGGATGTGTGAAGCCGTTTCAGAGGGGGGAGGGGGAGGTTGAACCACCCTAAGGATCCCCCAAGAGTCAGCTTCCCCTAGGTCGAGGTCAGGGAGGTTGTTCCTTTTCAGGGCCTTCCTGGCATGCTCCCTAAAGCCTCGTTGAGGGCTGATGATGTTTTGGAGGTGGGCATGCAGCAAAACTACCATAATTTCCTTTGACAGGTTGTTAGGTAGGACTAAATGCACCGTGGGTTCTGTTTTTGAGGATGTTTTTTCACTTTGTTCCCTGATGTCTTTGCGGACCTGATTGATGAGGGGTTTCCAGGCGTTGGTGGTTGCTTGAACTGTAGCTTGTGCAGCCTTTTGAGCTACTGCTTTTAGAGGTCTAGCCTACTTTTCTTTCTCCTTCTCCTTCTCCTGAGAGGTTTTTATAGCCTCTTTCCGGATGGGGCAGCTGTTGGCCAAAGTTCAGGCCTTTTTTTAGGTGTGCTGGTACAGCTTCGGTATGAGTGGGTGCCGGAGCATCAGGGTTTCTTCTCCTCTTTACAGTTGGACTTCAGGTGTCTATAACAGTTCATGCATTGTCTGACTGGGGTGAATTGCTCAAACTCTATTTGCCACGGTTAAACATACAGTTTGAGGAGGTAAATGCCTTCTTCTTTGATCTTGTTTGCTGAGACATGGTCGGCAAATCTCTCGTTCATCATATAGAGGGTTTTCATGATGTGAACGTTTTCCACTTTGGCATGGGGGGCTGATGCCATGATCTCATTGGTAATGTTTTCGTTAGTTTCGCTAACAATACAAGGGTGAGTTTCGCTCGCATGTCTAGTGGAAGCACAGGTGTAAATCCCAAATTTTGCAGTTTTGCGGTGGTGGGGCCAGAGAAGAGATTCTCTGCCTGTTTGGAGTCCTCAATGAGGGTAACATACCCATCATGGGTCGGGTAGTACCTGAGTACTCTGATCTCGGCCTCGAAGAGTGCCTGGGCGAGGGAAGTTACGGTGGCTCGGGGACAGGCTGCCGTTGACATTAATCTTTACCTTAATCATGGTGGTTTGGGTTGCATAGGGTCGTCAGGAATGAAGAGGAGTGAGTGAGGATGCAGGTGATCAGCGAGGTGATAAAAAGGTGGGAAAATGATTTAGGGGGAGAGAAAGTGAGGAGGTTGTAGATTGTGATGGGTGCTCTTCAAAGAGATTTACAGAGGTCCTGCACTCGACCCCCCACAGTGTCAGACTGGTTGCGTTCTCCAGCGCACTGAGGGTTTGGAGCTTTGTGTTGGGCCTCCCCCTTATTGCCAATCCTTGTTACAAAGGGGCAAGAGGTAAGAGACACACCACCGAGACGAATACATGTCTCTGGGACTTATGTTGGTCCAGATGGCCACAAGAAATTGAAGGAGTTTAGGGGGAGCAAAAGCACACCTAAATGTCGCCTCAGACTGCTGGGCCTCCCTATACAGGTTACCCTGTGATGGAGGAGAGCTGCGGGTCTGAGGAGAAGTGTATGTTCCATTGTCACGTTAATAGGCAAATAAAAGAAAATCGCTGAGGGCAGTGGGAAATGCAGATACTTCTCTGGAACCAGAGATAATTTGGCTGAACATTTATGTTAAGAGAGCGTATTAACCAGAAGGGGCATCGTGGTCGATGAGGCCCCACCGGTGCCCAGGGTAGACTCAATGGACACGTTGATTTTCCAATTTGTTACTAAGTGACTCATCTTACTTGACCTGGAGGTGTCGTATGGATGCTGATCTCGTTTCGGGCTATGTGGCTTAAGTACACTTGGGCTTTGTAAGCACGCAGGGAACGAGGGGAGCCCGCTGTTCAATGAGCACGGACATGGCTTTGGACCTGGTGTGACCCAGCCTGGGAAACTTATGCTGAACTTCAGGTTGCAGGGTCGTGTTGCTACACTATAGCCATCTCCAGCCAACTTCAGCCCTTAGTAGTTGAGGTAACACTGGTTGATGAGCTGAACTGTAAGCCTTCTTCGCAGATGACTGCAGTCCACTCAAGTGGATGGACAGATCATCTCAGATCATGTTGGGGTTCAAGAAAGGGCTGAGTATTTTGAGCAGTTGTACCAGGTAGACCCTTCAACAGTTAGTTTGGATGCATGTGGTATCACAATACCTGTGCCAGACCCAACCATCAGCGAGGAATCTCCTACCATAATGGAGGTTAGGATGGCGATTTTCAGGCTGAAATGTGGGAAAGCCACAGGCATATGTGATATCCCTGCTGAACTGCTAAAGGCTGGGGGTGAACCTATGGCCCGGGGTTTGCATACAGTTTTGACTGCCATCTGGCAGTCCGGTACCATTCCCCCTGACCTGTTGAGGGGCATGGTCATCCCTCTCTGGAAGAGGAAAGGGGATCGTTGGGACTGTAGCAACTACTGTGGTATTACACTGCTCAGCATACCAGGCAAATTCTTTGCCCAGATTTTTCTGAAACAGATCTGCAACTACCTGCTAAGGCACCAGAGACCAGAGCAGTCTGGATTCACTCTTAGCAAGTCCACAATAGACCGTATACTAGCGCTTCGAGTGACTGTGGAACGCCGTTGTAAGTTCGGTTGTGAGTTGCTTGCACTCTACATTAACCTCAAAAAGGCATTTAACTCGCTATGGGAGATTCTGAGACTCAGGGGAATTCCGATACAGATTATTGGCCTAATAGCAAGCCTATATACCGGTATTTAAAGTGCTGTAAAGTGTGGTGGAGGCCTGTCAAACTTCTCTGTTAATTCAGGGATGAGGCAAGGCTGTGTCCTTGCACCAACACTTTTCAACACCTGCATGGACTGGGTAATGGGCAGGGTTACTACCCGAAGTCAGTGTGGAGCAACACAGGGCAATATCAAGGTCTCAGACCTTGACTTTACCAATGATGTTGCTATCCTATCTGAGTCCCTGGAATCACTGGTGGCGACTCTTGATACGTTTAGTAAGAGGTGAAACCCTTGGGCCTAGAGGTCTCCTGGACCAAGACCAAGATTCAGGACTGTGGGGGCCTGTTAGGGGAACCTGTTCAGTTGATCCATGCTTGCAATGAGGACGTTGAAGTTACAGAGAGCTTTGCATACCTTGGTAGCATAGTCCATA
>NC_051424.1:17175570-17178070 GCF_015228065.2 Penaeus monodon
GAAGATAAAGCGCAACTATCTTAAGTTTTCCCTATACAAGCTCCTAAATTTGAAACTGCCTTTTCACCTGAAACCTTTTGGTCCCCATTGAAAGCTTTGCCGTAAAAGGGTCTCTATGTGTTTTTCTGTGAAGAGAAGCTTTTGCCTCTTTCAGTAGACTGGCCTTATCAACTATAAACTTACAGTCTGTAATAATGCAATTCTGTATCTAGAGAAATGCAACCAAAGAATGAATTGCAGTATTTAGACTGCAATTCAGACTGGTAACTTGTTCTTCAGAAACGCAAGCTACTGGGCTTTTTTAGACGAGTTTTTTCATCAGAGAAAGACCTGCTCCAGTGAAAAGGCGCTCACTTACGACAGAATACTGTAGTGAACTTATATTTCCCCCCCGTCTAAACCGATAAAATGCAGTAGAATGTCTGATTATTTAAGATCCATGGATGCGGATGCGGGTTGTTGATGCAGTTTGTTTAAAGTAATGTGGATCCCCGGGTGTGAGGATGAGGATATCCGGTCCCACCTCTAATGTGTATAATCCGCGCGCGTGCGCGCGTGTGTGTGTGCGTGGGTGTGCGTGTGTGTATGTGTTGTGTGTGGTGATGTGCATATATATATATATATATATAATATTATATATATATATATATATATATAAATATATATAATAATATATATATGTATATGTATATGTAAAATATAATATATATATTATATATATATATATTTTATATATATATATATATATTATAATATATATATATATATATATATATACCTATATTCACACCCACAACCCACACCCACACCCACACACACACACACACCACCCCCCACACACACACACTTCTATATATATATATATATATATATATATATTATATTATATATATATAATATATATAATAAAATATAATGTGTGGGGGGGCTGCGTGCGTGCGTGCGTGTGCGTGCGTGTGTGTGTGTTTATGAATCCTGTGCAGTTGTATAAACACCTAAATTAATTATAGTTACTCTTATATCTACTGCAGATTTACTCCGCTGTCTGGATGTCAAATCACAGGGTATGTCAGATAATCCAAACCCAGCGACACACAGCTGACGTGTTTTCTGACTTGCTGGTAATCTTGGTGTTTCCGCGTGATGTGTATTCTTGGTGGTAACATTTTCAGATTTTATTTTTTTTGTTTAATATGATGTAGTGTGTCAGGTACAGGTGGGAGAAATTATATTCAGAGCGATGCCACGACCAGTTCTTACCTACGAAGAGGACAGGAATATGCTGGTTGGTTTGAAATGAGTGAAATGGTTGTTTGGTATGAGTAGAATGGTTGTTTCAAATACGTAATTGGGTTGTTTGAAATTAGTAAAAAGGTTAGCTTGAAATAAGTAACGGGTAGTTTAGATGAGTAAAATTGGTTAGCTTGTAATGAGTAAACTATTTTTTGAAATGAGGAAACTCTTGTCTAAAATTTTTTAAACTGGCTGGTTTAAATTGCTGCTGATTGGCAACAAATGGAAGGCAGAGTGAGGGCGTGGATGTTAGCAGAGCGTGATGTGATCTCCTGCAGGTTATGTTTCAAGCGATACTTTTAAATGGCCCCACATGCATGCCAAACTTTCCTGTGCTAATAACCATAAAGTATCTGACAGGCCATAATGTGAGGAAGGGGAGGTGGGGAATGATTAGTAATGATTCTATTATCAAAATAGTACCATATATTGTGATGTAAAATATGGAGTATGTATAACGATAGAACGCACACATTGGTAGAATAATATAGTGCTTGTGATGCATAACTTAGCGCTAGTAATACAGCATATCAAGCATAAAACCCATGATTACAGGTCAGAAGATTCAAGCGTTGTCAGTACATAGCGCTTAGAGAACTTTAAAAACGAAAATAAACCCCCCGACCTCTGGAAACGACGCCACAGCCGCGGGCGGATCATGCCAAAGCGCCAGATGAATTACCTGAACTTCGCAACGCTATCAGTCACGGCACGCTTCCGACCTCGTTTTTCACGCGCCTTACATCCGACGGACTAGAATTTTGGCGACAAGAAAGCGCGCGAGATCGAAATTTCCCCCAAAAATGCAGCAGTAAAGAAAGGGCTTCCCTCCTTCCCTTTTTTGTGTGTAATTTATGAGACGTTTACACAGAGATTCGAGATTTCCGACTCATGCGAATTTCCTTTCTTTCCTAGCCCCCCGCCCCCCGCCCCCCGCAAGCAGTTTACCGCAAGCACGATATTCATTTTGGTCAGGTCTTGCGGTCGCCGCTCTTGCAGGGGGAACGGAAGCTGTATGCGCAGATCTTTATGCCTCTAAACCTTTACCTTCGCTGCCTGTGCTAGCATGGGGGATTTTACCTCAGAAAATATAAGATCATATAAGATTTTCGTTATATATGAATTTCCTTTGCGGTGGAAGTAGAGTAAATGGATCAGTAGCTCCTCAGGGTACGGAGGTAATTTATATTCTGTAGCGATGCTCTCT
>NC_051424.1:17180570-17185329 GCF_015228065.2 Penaeus monodon
CGGCTTCACCCACAAGATCCCAGGGAAACTACCTACAACGAAGTCGTTTCCTTTTTGGTGGGTTTTCCCAACTTTGGGAAACATTTCCCATGATAGAGCAAATTTGCAGAGACCACCGGGCCCGATTCAAGCATTAGAAAACCAGATAGGGTCTCCAGAGGGGCCTTCAAAGCCTTTCTAAAGTGCTGATTTTTGTTTTGGGCTCATATAACACGTTTTTTCATTGTATCAGCTACTTGATTATCCCTGCAATAAAAAAAAAAAAATCCCGAAAAAAATTCCCTTTAAAAAAAAAGCTTCAATTCTGTGAATCAGCCTTTGTTCGCTGCGAGTACAGATCCACGCCCCGTCCCCCAAAGTCGAGAGGGAAAATTGGAATGTTACAGAGTCGGTTTTCTCACCGCGAGAAACTAAATCAACTTTGAAACAGCTGCAATTTCACAACCGGGTTTGTCATATGGGAGGGGGGGGGCATGTAATCTCGAACTAATGCTGGGAAAACCCGCCCGTTCAAGGAAAGGCAGGACGGGTAATGTGTTAATATAATATATATATATATATATATTTATATATATATATATAAAATAATATATTAACATACATGTATTTATGTTTTATATTTCTATACTCACTTTAATTGTGGGTGTGTGTGGTGTGCGTATTGTATTGTGTGTATGTGTTGTTTGTGTTGTGTTGCGATCTGTATTGTGTGTATTGTGTTTTTTGTGTGTGTTGTGTGTGTGTTCTTATGTGTGTGGATCTGCTGTGTGTGTGTGTGCTGTGTGTGTGTTGTGTGATTTTGTATGTTGTGTGTATCTTATGTGTGTTGTATCTGTATTGTGTGTGTGTGTTGTGTGGTGTTTTGGGGGTGTGTGTCCTGGTTGTGTGTGTGGGGGGTTGGTTGTATTCTGTATGTGTGTGTGTTGTGTGTGTGTGGGGGTGATTTGTGTGTGTGTTGGTGTGTGTGTGTGTGTTGTTTTGTGTGTTTTGTGTGTGTGTTGTGTTGTGTGTTGTGTGCATTATATATAATATTTATAAAATATATAAAATATATATATAAATATAAAAATTTTTGTATATGTAATATATTAATGCTTAATATTATATATATATTATATTATATATTTTCTATATATTATATTATATAAATTTATATATATATTTATATTTCTTAATATATATATATTATAATATATATATATATATATATTTTTACTATGTGAATGTGACCCTACACACCACACAACACAACACACACGCACACACACCACAACACACACACACACACACCACACCACACACACACACACACCCCACACACAAACAAAACCCCAGATTGATAAAGAGGAGAAAAAAAAAAATGAAAACATTGCTTTTCTTTGAATTTAATCTTTAATCATAACTTCAACATTTTTTGTCTATCCACTCTTTTTTCTCATCTTTTCCCCTTTAACCTCCTCCCCCTCCTCCTCCTCCTACTCCTCCTCCTCCTCCTCCTCCTCCTCCTCCTCCTCCCCTCCTCCTCCTCCTCCTCCCCCTCCTCCTCCTCCTCCTCCTCCCTTGAAAACGCAGCGCCGCGAGATTGCATCCCGAGGGGGCGAGCTTGAACACTTCCCGGCAAATAAACATTTCGCCGCAGTTGACAGCCGGTTATTGGGGTTTGTTGCGAAATGAAACGATAAGGGTCGATTTGAGGGGGTTGAAAGGGATCGCCCGCGGAGGAGAAAGGGGCGAGGAAGGAAGGGAACGAGGGTAAACAAGGGGAAGGGGGGGAGAAAAAAGGTTGGAAAAGTTTACATTCTATTGCATTTATTGTCCTTCTGTCTGGAAGTGCATTTATTTGCTCCCCTTTTTTTTACATTACTTTTATTTTTAAAATCACCATATTCTTTTTCTTACCACACACACATACAACACACAAACACCAAACACAACACACAAAACAAAAACCCAAAAAAAACTAACACACACACCCCACCACAAACACACCACATGCACAAACACACCACATGCACAAACCCCACCACACACCACACACAAATAACACACGCATATACATGCAGGAAAATTTAATATAACTTTTTCTCCTAAACTGATCTTGTCCGGAAAGCTTACAAAATGTCGTGATGTACTGGATTTCCCTAAAACAATTCGAACATCATATATGCTGCCACCGGTTACAAGAACTCATACAAACATTTTAAAAACGTTTTTTTATACGACTGTGTTTGGTCATTAATTTAAAAATTTTTTGATTTTATCTTTAATTATTCTAATCTATCAAGCTTCTGATTCGTGCTATTGCAAGGAAAGAAAATTTTTTCCTCTCAAAAAGTGCTTTTATACCCCAGGAAAGAGGCCAGCCAGGAAAAAAATTTAATTCTGCCGCAGAGAGCATCCTACGAATATAAATTACCTCCCACCCTGAGGAGCTACTGATCCATTTAAATCTACTTCCACCGCAAAAGGGAAATTTATATTACGAAAAACTTATATGATCTTAATTTTCTGGGTAAAATCCCCCATGCTAGCACAGGACAAAGGGAAAAGGTTTTTGGCATAAGATCTGCGCATACGCTTCCGTTCCCCCCGCAAGAGCGGCGACCGCAAAACCTGACCAAAAAGAAAATCGTGCTTCGGGGAAAAAAAAAAAAAAAACCAAAAAAAAAAAAAAAAAAATTTAAAAAAAAGGGGGGGGGGGGCCCCCAGGAAAAGGGGGAAAAATTTGCTGGCGGTTTTTTTCGATCTTTAGTCCTCATTACCAAAAAAGGGAAGGGGGGAAAGCCCTTCTTTTTACTGCTGTTTTGGCATGATCCCCCCGCGGGTTCGTCGCCAATCATTTTTTTAAAATTTTCCTCTTAAGCGCGTTTAAAACCGAATTTTTGGAACTGGTGCTTTATAGCGTTTCGCGAAGTTTTCCAAAAATATTATTTTCCTGTTGGCATGAAATCCCCCTTTTCCTACAAAAGGTCTTTTTTATTGTTTTCTAAATTCCCACCTATTCCCACAAGGCCCTTAATCTTTTGGATTTAACAGGGGGTTTGGCCCCGATTGTGGGATTTACTACGCGAAAATAATGCAAAACACAACCCTTAAATCCACCCCTTTGCCTTCCTTTGTTGCCAAAATCCAAATTTAAAAACCCAAAAATTTTTCAAATTTTTTTTAAATAGATATAAACTAACCATTCCCAAAAAACCATTTACTACCCCCCCCCAAAAAAATTTTTTATTTAAAAAACCCAAATTTCTTTTTGGGGCCCCTTTACTTTTAAAAAAAACCTTTCAATTTTTAAACCAACCGCTTTTTGCCCCTCAGGTAAAAGTCTGCCCTTAAAATTTTTCCCCCCTTCCAACCCATCAATTAAAAAAAAAATTTGAAAGTGTTCCCCACAAATACCATCAGCAACCCAAAAAAAAAAATTTAAAAAAGCAACCTTTTTTCCTTTATTTCACAACCCTTTTTAACCCCAGGAAAAACTCTAATATAAAAACAAATTTAATTTTTTTTTAACCCAAACCCAATTCTCCCCCAAGAGACCGCCCCGGGACGCCCCCCCCCCACACATATATATATATATATATATATATATATATATATATATATATATATATATATATATATATATATATATATGCGTGTGTGTATATATATGTGTGTGTGAATATACATTTACACATATATACGTATACATGTATATTATATTTACTATACATACACATATATATATATATATATATATATATATATATATATATATATATATATATATATATGCACATTCCACACACACACACACATACACACACGCACACCCACGCACACACACACGCGCGCACGCGCGCGCGATATATACACATTAGAGGTGGACCGGATATCCTCATCCTCACACCCGGGTATCCACATTACTTTAAACATCTGCATCAACACCTGCATCCGCATCCATGGATCTTAAATAATCAGACATTCTACTGCATATATCGGTTTTAGACGGAGGGGGAAATATAAGTTCACTACAGTATTCTGTCGTAGTGAGCGCCTTTTCACTGGAGCAGGTCTTTCTCTGATGAAAAACTCGTCTAAAAGAGCCCAGTAGCTTGCGTTTCTGAAGAACAAGTTACCAGTCTGAATTGCAGTCTAAATACTGCAATTCATTCTTTGGTTGCATTTCTCTAGATACAGAATTGCATTATTACAGACTGTAAGTTTATAGTTGATAAGGCCAGTCTACTGAAAGAGCAAAAGCTTCTCTTCACAGAACACACATAGAGACCTTGTACGGCAAAGCTTTCAATGGGGACAAAAGAGTTTCAGGGTGAAAATGGGCAGTTCAAAGTGAGGAGCTTGTATAGGAAGACTTAAGATATGTTGCGCTTTTATCTTCCTATATGTATACTTGTATTTTGACAGTTCAGAGTAAGAAGCTGGTAAAATGAAATATGAGATTTGCTTTTATCATCTAATGTAAGTAAGTACTATTAGTCTAAAAGAAGACTGATAAACCATAGGCGTAATCATAATACTGATCAAGAAACTTTAACAGTAGCTGTTCAAATAAAAGCTTTCTAGCCATGCAATTTACGCTGAATCTTACGAAAAGTATAAATTCGTGAAATATAGCTCATTGGGATATTATGAATCAACAATTCTTCATACTATTGGGAAGAGGGAATACAACCATCATGTTGAATGCCTGCCACTCACCTACATTTTTCTTTTCTTTTTGCGCGATCATCGTATTAAATAATGTATTTTTTCC
>NC_051424.1:17185429-17187929 GCF_015228065.2 Penaeus monodon
CATATGAAGTCGCCTATCCTATACAAGCTCCTCATTTGAATGCCGCATTTTCACCTGAAACTCTTTTGTCCAGTAAGCTTGCGTACATGGTTCTATGTGGTTCTGTGAAGAGAAGCTTTTGCTCTTTCAGTAGACTGGCCTTATCAACTATAAACTTACAGTCTGTAATAATGCAATCTGTATCTAGAGAAATGCAACAAAGAATGAATTGCAGTATTTAGACTGCAATTCAGACTGGTAACTTGTTCTTCAGAAACGCAAGCTACTGGGCTCTTTAGACGAGTTTTTCATCAGAGAAAGACCTGCTCAGTGAAAAGGCGCTCACTACGACAGAATACTGTAGTGAACTTATATTTCCCCCTCCGTCTAAAACCGATATATGCAGTAGAATGTCTGATTATTTAAGATCCATGGATGCGGATGCAGGTGTTGATGCAGATGTTTAAAGTAATGTGGATACCCGGGTGTGAGGATGAGGATATCCGGTCCACCTCTAATGTGTATATATCGCGCGCGCGTGCGCGCGTGTGTGTGTGCGTGGGTGTGCGTGTGTGTGTGTGTTGTGTGTGTGTGTGTGAATGTGCATATATATATATATATATATATATATATATAATATATATGTGTATGTATAGTAAATTATAATATAATGTATACGTATATATGTGTAAATGTATATTCACACACACATATATATACACACACGCATATATATATATATATATATAATACTAGATAATATTAAATAATATATATAATATATATATATATATATATAACCTATATTCACACCACACCCACACCCCACACCCACACACACACACACACACACACACACACCACACACACACACACCCCCTTCTATATATATATATATATATATAAATATATATATATAGATATATATATATATATATATATATATATATAATGTGTGGGGGGGGGCTGCGTGCGTGCGTGCGTGCGTGTGCGTGCGTGTGTGTGTGTTTATGAATCCTGTGTGCAGTTGTATAAACACCTAAATTAATTATAGTTACTCTTATATCTACTGCAGATTTACTCCGCTGTCTGGATGTCAAATCACAGGGTATGTCAGATAATCCAACCAGCGACACACAGCTGACAGTGTGTCTGACTTGCTGGTAATCTTGGTGTTTCCGCGTGATGTGTATTCTGTGGTGGTAACATTTTCAGAGTTATTTTTTTTGTTTAACATGATGTAGTGTGTCAGGTACAGGTGGGAGAAATTATATTCAGAGCGATGCCACGACCAGTTCTTACCTACGAAGAGGACAGGAATATGCTGGTTGGTTTGAAATGAGTGAAATGGTTGTTTGGTATGAGTAGAATGGTTGTTTCAAATACGTAAATTGGTTGTTTGAAATTAGTAAAAAGGTTAGCTTGAAATAAGTAACTGGTAGTTTAAGATGAGTCAATTGGTTAGCTTGTAATGAGTAAACTTAGTTTGAAATGAGGAAACATCTTGTCTAAAATTATTAAACTGGCTGGTTTAAATTGCTGCATGATTGGCAACAAATGGAAGGCAGAGTGAGGGCGTGGATGTTAGCAGAGCGTGATGTGATCTCCTGCAGGTTATGTTCAAGCGATACGTTAAATGGCCCCACAATGCAGGCCAAACATCCTGTGCTAATAACCATCAAGTATCTGACAGGCCATAATGTGAGGAGATGGGAGGTGGGGAATGATTAGTAATGATATCTATTATCAAAATAGTACCATATATTGTGATGTAGAAATATGGAGTATGTATAGACGATAGAACGCACACATTGGTAGAATAATATAGTGCTTGTGATGCATAACTTAGCGCTAGTAATACAGCATAACAAGCATACAACATGATTACAGGTCAGAAGATTCAAGCGTTGTCAGTACATAGCGCTTAAGAGGAACTTTAAGAACGCAAATCAACCCCGACCTCTGGTACGACGCCACAGCCGCGGGCGGATCATGCCAAAGCAGCCAGATGAATTACCTGAACTTCGCGAAACGCTATCAGTCACGGCACGCTTCCGACCTCGTTTTTCACGCGCCTTACATCCGACGGACTAGAATGATGGCGACAAGAAAGCGCGCGAGATCGAAATTTCCCGCCAAAAACATGCAGCAGTGAAGAAAGGGCTTCCCTCCTTCCCTTTTTTGTGTGTAATTTATGAGACGTTTACACAGAGATTCGAGATTTCCGACTCATGCGAATTTCCTTTCTTTCCTAGCCCCCCGCCCCCCGCCCCCCGCAAGCAGTTTACCGCAAGCACGATATTCATTTTGGTCAGGTCTTGCGGTCGCCGTTCTTGCAGGGGGAACGGAAGCTGTATGCGCAGATCTTTATGCCTCTAAACCTTTACCTTTCGCTGCCTGTGCTAGCATGGGGGATTTTACCTCAGAAAATATAAGATCATATAAGATTTTCGTTATATATGAATTTCCTTTGCGGTGGAAGTAGAGTAAATGGATCAGTAGCTCCTCAGGGTACGGAGGT
>NC_051424.1:17203734-17208734 GCF_015228065.2 Penaeus monodon
GATTTACACCTGTGCTTCCACTAGACATGTGAGTGAAACTCACCCTTGTATTGTTAGCGAAACTAACGAAAACATTGCCAATGAGATCGTGGCATCAGCCCCCCATGCCAAAGTGGAAAACGTTCACATCATGAAAACCCTTTATATGATGAAAGCGAGATTTGCCGACCATGCCTCAGCAAACAAGATCAAAGAAGAAGGCATTTACCTCTTCAAACTGTATGTTTCACCATGGCAAATAGAGTTTGAGCGATTCACCCCAGTCAGACAATGCATGAACTGTTATGCATATAGACACCTGAAGTCCAATTGTAAAGAGGAGAAGAAACCCCGATGCTCCGGCACCCACTCATACCGAAGCTGTACCAGCACACCTAAAAAAGGCCTGAACTTTGGCCAACAGCTGCCCCATCCGGAAAGAGGCTATAAAAACCTCTCAGGAGAAGGAGAAGGAGAAAGAAAAGTAGGCTAGACCTCTAAAAGCAGTAGCTCAAAAGGCTACACAAGCTACAGTTCAAGCAACCACCAACGCATGGAAACCCCTCATCAATCAGGTCCGCAAAGACATCAGGGAACAAAGTGAAAAAACATCCTCAAAAACAGAACCCACGGTGCATTTAGTCCTACCTAACAACCTGTCAAAGGAAATTATGGTAGTTTTGCTGCATCCCCCACCTCCAAAACATCATCACCCCTCAACGGGCTTTAGGGAGCTGCCGGGAAGCCCTAAAAAGGAACAACCTCCTCCCTCGCCGGGGGAAGTGACCCTTGGGGGATCCTTAGGGTGTTCAACCTCCCCCCCCCCCTTGAAAACGGCTTACACATCCAAGCCTTAGAGACACGCTAAACAGAACCCCCTACCCCCCTAAAACCCGCCAACCCCAGTCCCGACACCTCAGTCAGGCCCAAGAAGCGCAAGCTCCCCCTCAAAGGCCATCACCTCTAAAAAATCCCCTAACCACACTGCCGGGACATGCCCAAAGCAACCCCACAGCGAGGGGAAACCCCCGTCTCAGTGCCCCTTTGACCCCGAGGCCCAGATATCTCTTTTGGGGGATGATGGCCTGGAGAGGCTAATGGCGCACAGTGAAAGACCCTAAATTCTATGGTATCAGACTCTTTCAAAAAAACCCTAAAAAATACGAATACCTAACGACGGAAACGGCCAAAAAACGAAGAAGGACAACGGGTGGCCTTCTCTAAGGGGAGCAATAAACATGGTATAGTGGTAACTCCAAAAAAACACCTTATCGGGGAAACACTGGGAAACCAACAGGATGATTGAAAGACACCTAAGTACCAAAATACAAAACGGGCACCTGCCAAAACCAAGAATCCAGACGAAAACAAATAAAAAACGTAAAAAAAACCCCCAAAATAAAAACTAGTTTTATTGAAAGTGAGATACAGTTTCGAAATCCACCGGATTCCATCTTGGGTTGAAGAGGAAAGGGAGAGGGGGGGGTAAAAAAAGAGAGAGGAGAGGCAACCGTAAACGGGCAGGGAGGACAGAGAACGGAAGCAGAGGGAGGTCACTCAGGTGGGGGGATGGGCGGATATGCCCGGGGGCCCCTGCATACGTGAAGGGGGAGGATAAGGAAAGCGGGATATCAACAAGAAAAACCCGCTGTAAATTTTAAATAGGCAACATTTTATAAGGAATTTTCCCCCCAGTCTGCGGGAGTGGACTGCGGGGGGAAAGACAATCTCGCTGCGACCAGTCCAACGAGGGCCATGTTCCATATAAAAAAAGGGGGGTTATTTTTGTTCCCCCTGGATACAGCGTATTATTTTGGACAAAAGTTGGAAAAACTGGGCCTGTTTTGCCAAATTACCTTATAAAGGAGGCACAAGGAACAGATAGGTGCCCCCTTTCGAGGAGGAAGGAGGGCTGGTATGGACCAGGTTGCGACGGAGAGTGTTCCCTGGCGAAAGATAAAACCTGCATTGAGGGGTGAAGAGGGCGACGGAGGAGGATTTCCCCCGTGTAGGGGGGTGGGAGGGCAGTGGGATCTCTTTAGGGGGAGAGTGGGGTAGAAGGTACCCGTCCCTGGATAAGCGGCGTGGGAAAAAACATGACCGGGGTACCCCGAGTTTGGAGAACGAGGACAAAGGAAGCGATCTCTCCTTCCAGGTAGGGGGTCACAGTGCGAAGGGTGCGAAGGAACGCGGGTGGCAACACCTCTCTTCACATGGAAGGGGGGTATGAGAAGTGTATGTACATCCCACTATGCATGGCTTCCTGTATATGGGAAGGAGAAGGGGTCAGCAGAGTGATGGACTAGGGTTTCCCAAGAAAGGGAGCTTTTTGTCAACCTCCCATTCCCCCGAAACGGATGGAAGGAGAGAGAGAGTTCAGCTGCCGGGAAACCTAAAAAACAGAGCAAGTCATGGGCCAGAGAGCAAAGGGGCGTCGACATCCCTCACCCAGACGAGGGCCCAAAGGAAGGGGAGAAGCTCGACTCGAAAATTCTAGAACAGGTTTCCCAGGACGGGAAAAGAGAGGGGAGAGCCCAGGCAACACCGAACGTCTGAGGTAGAAGCGCCTTTAAAAGGAAAAGGAATTGACTCCCCCCAACGGAGAATCGCGGGAGGAAAACGTCGGGGGAGAGGAGACGAGGATTCTCTGGGGGAGTCCCCTTGGAGGAAACAAGGACACATAAAGCAGGCCCTTGGGAACAGGGAGTCAACGTCCAAGCCATAGGTCCCCGGTGATACCCACGAACGCGGGAGATGAAGCCCTGAGAGGGCGAGGTGAGCAGGAGAGAAAGGGCCCCAAGAAGGGGAGTGAGCCCTTTCCCCAAACCGGGGCCGCAAGGGGGTGCGACAGACCCCCGGGGGAGATGAGGGGGCGGGGGGCACGGCTGGCTTGGGGGGTTTTTAGGAAGCCCTAGAAATAAAGGAGTCGGGTTGAGACCGAACTTCTGGGAAGATTCGCCCCGGGAAAAAACAGGTGCTATCTTTTTCAGGCGACGGTGGAAGGTAGCAGCAATGGGGTTCAGGGGGGCACGGGTCGGGGGAGCATAAGTAAGGGTCATCCAACAGCCCTGGGCCTTCGCGGTAAGGGGCAGGGTCGATGACCACCCCGGTTGCCCTTGTCAGATGGCAAAATGGGGGCCCCTCCTGGCAGGCGAAGGGCCTAGGGAAACGCCGGGAATGGAAGGTTAGGATGGGGGAAAAATTTCGGGGGGCCGGGGATAAAGCCCACAAAGGGAAGACACTCAGGCAAAGGTTCCTGTGAGAAGAGATAAAACGGAATGGAGGAAAAATTGGAGGAGGTAAGAGGGTGGGGGGCGGAGAGCAAAGGAAAAGACCAAAGCCAAGGACTTGAGCTGGTGGGGGTCAAGGACAGGGAAGTAGGTTGTAACAGGTGGGTGGGGGAGAAGCGAGCCCAAGGATGGGCGGTCTTCCAGGAAGTCCGAAAGGTCGTAAAACGCATGCTCGACCCCCTCCTCCCAGCAGGACGTTCAAGGAGGAAGAACGTGCAAGCCCCGGAAAAGGGAAAAACCTTTCCCTCAGAAGTTTCAGACTTTAGAGATGGAGGAAGGGAGTACTTGCTCTCGAGGCAGTCACGGAGGAAACGGAGTTGGGGTTCTTCCGTCGGGCCGTGGCGTGACGAACCCCGTAGCACGAAAAGCAGGTACCAGTCAAAAGGGGGCCCAAAAAGAAAAGAGAAGATTTTTTTTAACCGTGGCCCATTAATTCAAAAAATCTAGTTTTTGTATTGGTTTTTTTCTTTCCCTTGTTCAGCAAGAAAGGTTTTGCTCATGATAAATAACACATCACTACACTATGCCTCACAGTCATCCAACTAATTTCTACCTGGGCACACGCAAAAATGATCTCTGCAACCAGCAAGAAAAATGACCCCCCACTCATCCTCATAAAAAGCCATGGGCCAATAACACACTCCCTAAAGATCTACCCTTACATATCTACTATTTAAAAAAATCACGAGAAAGAAGCGACGGGTAGCAATCGCGATCAAAAAGACATTCTCACAAATCATAAATAACTTTACCCCGGCCTTTTGGCAGTCGAAGAAACACACCACAAGGCCCTTATATGGCAACACTTAAATCCCCCCAGAAGACTATACTCCCAGAAGGGAAACAAACCAATATACTCAGGGAGACTTAACGCAAACCAACACTCTTTTGGGTACAACCACCCAACGCGTAGGAGAGGCCGGCCTCCTACAACAAAAAGGGAAAACTACACAGCTCGGTCCACACACACCAACATATATTGCATATAACACAACAACACCTGACATGTTTTCAACCACGAGCAAATCTCATATCATATATCAACAGACGATGTCATCTCCAGTGTCACCTCCCTGTAATATTTAAAATTATCAAAAACCCCATCAGATCCCAGCACAACCCGAGATCTACAACATGCAAAATGGGAGGGTTTAAAAATCTTTAAAACACCAAATATTTCGATATCGGGGCCAAACCCCCCACATATAAACAACCACTTTAACAGTGGTACAAGACATACAGACGGCCAGACTGGCTAACAACCCAGAAAAAAAAACAAAGCCATCCCCCATATAGAGAAACTACCGTCTGAAAATTTCTTGAAATCATACAGACACTTATCCAACTAACAAAAAAACAAGGGCGGGCGCAAACTACACCAGAACAGAGAGCTAAAAAGAACTAACACACGAGCTTTAAAAAAATGAAAAAACAACACTGGGGGAACCCCTTTCACAAAAAAAATTCAGAAAAAAAGAGACCCCAAGAGGTTCTGGAGTTTTCCCTTTAGGGAAAATATGGGGGCAGACAGACAGACAGCCCCCATAATTCAAAACACACCGACGAAGGTGACTCGGGGAGGAGATGGGCTTCTCCACAGGGGTTTTTGGCAAAAAATTTCCAGATCCCCCCATGGAAAACCCCATTCGACCCCATCACATAGTCCGAGGTCACACACTTTCTACAGCACCAGAAACCTAAATCATTTCCAAACAATCTCACAGAGGCAGT
>NC_051424.1:17213734-17223734 GCF_015228065.2 Penaeus monodon
TATAGAGGGTTATTAGGCAGGCCACCCTTGCCTGATTGATGCCCTTCCTAATCAACCCCCGGTTTGTGCCACGGGGGGGCTTTCCCCACGACACTTTTCGTTTGCTTCGAAAGGGGATATGTCGTTTTTAGGAGGGCAATCGAGGTGAAGTTCCTTGCCCCAAGGGGGCAACGGGGCCCGCCCGGGGACTGAACCCCGAACTCAGATTTCCGCCGTGACAAATTTTATCGATGCCTAACCGCTCGGCCCCACGGGCCCCCATACATACATTTCATACATACAACATAAAATATATATATTTAAAAATATATTATAATATAATTATATATATTATATTTTTATAATATAATAATATATATATATAATTTTATATATATATATACAACACAACACACCACACACACACAACCAATATATATATATAATTATATTATAAATTAATTAAAATAATATTATATATATATAATATATAAATATATATATATGTAGATTTAAAAATATATATATATATATATAAATATTTATATATAAAATTATATATATATATGAATTCTTAATTATACAACACCCAATATGGTGTGTACACCCCCCCCCCCTTATATATATATATATTATATAATATATTATAATAATATATTATATATATATATATATTATATATTTTATTCATTAATTTTTTTATATACATAATTGTATATGTATTAACATACACACACACACACACAACACACACACCACGCACGCACGCACGCACGCACGCACGCAGCACGCACCGCACGCACCACCACACACACACACACACACACACACAAAAAAAAAATAATATAATATATATTATAATATATATATATATATATATATATATATATATATATATACATATATATAAATATATATATATAAATAAAATATAAAATATATATTTTTATATAATATACTGATATATATACATATATATATATATATATATATATATATATTTAATATATATATAAAATATAGGGGAAGATAGATTAGGGGGGACCGTCCAAAAAAAAACCTATCTTGCTCCACTCATTTGATCATTAAAAAACGGTTGTAGATATATAGTGATTTCTTTTACATGTTATAGAGTATAAAATTGTGATTTCTCTCATATACAATTTAAAGGGGGTATCCCCTGGGGGCACTCCCAAAGAGTCGAAAAAAATCGACTCTTCTTTTAGACGTTGCGCCGGACCATCCCATTAGTCGAATTTATCCCTGAACCACCTAAAAAAATTCCTCACATTGTTCAACTCTACAGCATGTTTGTATCATGTCCCGATTTTTTAATGGCTTACTACAACATCACGTTAATATGAGAATACAAAACTGGGCCAGCACTACACGAACGGAGTTGGCAGGTATATTCCTCGCAACGGAATTTTCAATGTCTCGGGGCTCTGGAGTGGTTTTCTGTGGCTCTCAAAGTGCTCTTCGGACGCTAAATTCTTTCAAAGCAAGTGGCAATGAGGACATTGTGAGTTGCATTAAGGGGCGTAAACGTAACTTATGCAACAGAACGTGTTTTCAACATTCAATTTGTATGGATACCATCTCGTGTTGGCATACGCAAGCACGACCAAATTTGCGAAAGAAGCCTGCAGCAAGGATATTGTAAACAGATTTTGGGATGCCTCTCGCTATGGTTGCACATATATTGAAAAGTTCTCATAAGGAAGAACTAGTAGATCTGATTGACAGTCAAAGGACTGAAAGCTGTATCATAAGGCACTAGAGATATCAAGCGTTCCTATGGGTGGTACTGAAGTCAAACCAGACAGTATGACGTGGTTATTGCCAGAATACGTTTAGGTTACAGAATGTACTGGCAACTGCACGGTGCAAGAAGTGCAGATGAATCTAGATGCAGACTGTGTAACAAAGAAAACAAAACGAACGCTTGAGCACTATATCTCGGATGCCCTGTGATACAGCCTTTCAGACCACCTAACATGAGGTATAAAGAGTTATGTGAATATTTCATTTCTTCTGATACATTGGAAGATATACTCGTACTATACCCTAAATTTACTATGTAATAACCGTAAATAAATAACAGTGTTATTTAAAACCACAGTGGAAAAAATCATAGGAAAGAATATTTTTTGTTTTGATGTATGATTTAATTTCTATTTTACCTTGTACAATTACATTAGTTACAGACTACTGTACCATGTCGGGCCGAAGCGGGCAAAGTGACGAGCCGTGGTAACAGCGCCGCCGAATTTAGACCTTCGAGAGACGTCAAGGTGGCCAGCCCTCTCTCCCCCGTGATTGGTTAACCCGCGCCGCACGCAGGTGAGCTCACAGGTGAGTTGTCAGAGCCGATGGTCGCTTTCTTTGCTATTGAAGTCTGTTGTTTGGCGTGGATTAGCCAATCCTTTGGGGATTCTGAGGGTGACTTCTGATTTTATATATCTATTTATTTATTTTAAACAGTAGCCTAATGATAATCCTTAATATTAGTCATGGTCATAGCTGATGTCGTGTGGGCGTGCGTATATGGGTGGGGGTGTTATGGTTTCTGTGAGTGTTAATGTTCTGGGCCACCAGGTGTGGTTTGTGCGTGTGTTTGTGTGTTTGTCAATGATGTTGTTGTAGTGTACGTCTTTATGTTCGCGTAGTCGGGCCCAGATGTTTTTTTGCTCGCCTGTGTATGCGTGTGTTTAGTGGTTCAATGCTGTATGTTCTGTGTAATGTTTCTGCAGGAATTCGGTCTATAAATGTTGCGCCGTGTATCCAGAGTAGTGCTTTGTTCTGTACTGATTGCATTTTGTATTTTTGTGAGTTTCATATTGCAACCAGTGGGATAGCTGTGTATTCAAGGATGGGTCTGACAGTTGTTTTGTAAAGTCTGAGTTTTGTTCGTGGTGTGCAGCATGTGAATCCATTGTTTGTGAAGTGGAATCCAAGAATGTGCCTCTGTTTGTGTATGGGATGTTTGTGAGTTTCTGCGTGCGATGTGGATGAGTTTGAATTTGTTGAGTTTGTCTGTATTTTCCAGTGGTGCTCAAAGGTGTTGATGTTCTGGATAGCTCTTTCTGTTGTGAGTTTCATGAAGTGTTGTGATTTAGATGGATGTAAAATGATTTGCGTGATATCGTCTGCATAGGAAAAATAGTTTCTGTAAGGTGTAGGTTGTGGCAGATTGGCTGTGTACAGGATATATAGGGTGGGCGATAAAACGCTTCCCTGTGGTACTCCACGTCTCAGGTGTAGAGGGGTGCCCAAGTGGGTTCCTATGCGTATAGTGGCAGTCCAATGGTACAGGAAGCTGCAGAGGAGGCGTGTGAGATGTGTCGGAAATTGTAAATGTATTAATTTGTATTTGAGGCCGTCGTGCCAGATCTTGTCAAAGGCTTTGCTGACGTCTCGTAGAATGATGTTGGTCTGGTGCTTGTTAGCGAGACCGAAAGCAATCTCCTCGTAAGCGAGGGCGATAACGCTCTCGGTCCCCCTGTGTGGGCGAAAGCCGTATTGCCTACTGTTGTGTATGTTGTTGTTTTCAAGGTGTGTAGTGAGACTTCGTGTGATTAGCCTCTCTAACCGTTTCCCAGGAACTTCCAGCAATGAGATGGGGCGGTAATTCTCCACCTCATGTGCTGAATTCCCCGATTTTGGTATGAGGGTGATGGTTGCGTGTTTAAAATTGTTGGGGAAATATCCTGTAGCCAGTGCTGCATTGAAGATCTGTCGTAACCTGCGGATCATTGTGGGTGGCAGATGTTCAATGATTGTTTTGTTTATGTTGCTTGCTCCTGTTGTTGTGTTTTTGGTGTGTTTAATGGTGTTAACAATTTCTTCTGGGGTGATAGGTGTGGAGAGAGGACTGCTCTCTGTGAGATTGTTTAGAGTAATGATTTAGGTTTCTGTGTTGCTGTAGAAAGTGTGTGACCTCGGACTATGTGATGTGGTCGAATCGGGTGTTCTCAGTGGGGGAGATCTGGAAATTCTGTTGCCAGAATACCCTGTGGAGAAGCTCCATCTCCTCCACCGAGTCAACCTTCTGTCGGTGTGTATTGTAAATGTATGTGGCTGTCTGTCTGTCTGACCCCATGAGTTTCCTGAAGGAACTCCAGAACCTCTTGGGGTCTTTTGTGTTCTGACATAGTTTTTGTGCAAGGGTTTCCCAGTGTTGTTTGTTCATTATTTTAAGCTCGTGTGTTAGTTGCGTTTTGAGCTCTCTGTATCGTGTGTGTAGTTGTGCGTCCCAGCCCTTGTTGTTGTTAGTTGGAGTAAGTGTCTGTATTGTATTTCAAGCAATTTCAGACGGTATGTTTCTCTATAGTGGGGGATGGCTTTGTGTGTTGTTCTGGGTATGTTAGCCAGTCTGGCCGTCTGTATGTCTGTGTACCACTGTTCAAGGTGGTTGTTTATCATGTGTGTGGGTTGGCCCTCGATATCGAATATTTGTGTGTTTTCAAGTATTTGTTTGAATCCCTCCCAGTTTGCATGTTGGTAAGATTCTCGGGGTTGTGCTGGGATCATGATGGGGTTTGTTGATAATGTTAATATTACAGGGAGGTGATCACTGGAGATGACATCGTCTGTTGATATATGATAGTGTAGATGTGCTCTGTGGTTGGAAAGTACTATGTCAGGTGTTGTTGTGTTATATGCAATATATGTTGGTGTGTGTGGACCGAGCTGTGTGAGTCTTCCTTGTTGTATGTAGGAGGCCAGGCCTCTGCCTACTGCGTTGGTGTGGTTGTATCCAAAGAGTGTGTGGTTTGCGTTAAAGTCTCCCATGATGTATATTGGTTTGTTGTGCCTTCTGGGATGTATAGTCTTCGTGGTGGGATGTAAAGTGTTGCCAGTATAATGGGTCCTTGTGGTGTGTTTACTTCGACTGCCAAAAGGTCCGAGGTGAAGTTATTTATGATTTTGTGAGAAATGTCATTTTTGATCGCGATTGCTACGCCGTCGCTTCTTTCTCGTGATTTGTTTTGAATAGTAGATAGTGTAAGGGTAGATCTTTAGTGGAGTAGTGTTATTGAGCCCATGGCTATTTATGAGGATGATGTGTGGGTCATGTTTCTTGCATGAGTTGCAGAGATCATTTTTGCGTGTTGTCCAGGTAGGACATTATGTTGGAGGGACTGTGAGGCATAGTGTAGTGAGGTTATTTTATCATGAATAGCAAAACACTCTTCTGTGCTGTACAATGGAAGAAAAAAACACAATACAAAAACTAGATTTTTTGAATTAATGGAGCACACGGTTAAAAAAAATCTTCTCTCGTTCTTGTTGGGACCTCCTTCCTTGACATGGTACCTGCTTTTCGTGCCTACGAGGATTCAGTCATCGCCACGGCCCGACGGAAGAACCAACTCCGTTTCCTCCGTGACTGCCTCGACGAGCAAGTACTCCCTTCCTCCATCTCTAATGTACTGAAACATTCTGAGGAAGGTTCTCCCTTTCCGGACTATGCACGTTCTCTCCTCCTTGAACGCATCCTGCTGGCAGGAGGACTTTCGAGCATGCGTTCACGAGCACGTTCGGACTTCCTGGAAGACCGCCGCAGTCCTTGGTCTCGCTTCTCCCTCACCGACGCTGTTAAACCTATCTTCCTGTCCTTGACCCCCCACCAGCAAAACAAGCCCTTTGGCTTCGGTCTTTCCTTTGCTCTCCGCCCTCACCCTCTTACCTCCATCGACATTATTTCCTCCATTGACCGTTTCATCTCTTCTCACAGGAAACCTTTGCCTGATGTGTCTCTCCTTCGTGGGCTTTCATCCCCGGCCCTCGAATTTCTCACCATCCTAACCCTTCCATTCCCAGGCGTTACCGTGAGGCCCTTCAAAGCCTGCGCGGGGAGGACGTCACCATTCTGCCATCTGACAAGGGCAACCGGTGGTGGTCATCGACCGTGCCTCTTACCTGCAGAAGGCCCAGGACATGTTGGATGACGCCTTACTTATGCTTCCCCGACCAGTGCCCCCCTGAACGCATTGCTGCTATCCTTCCACCGTCGCCTGAAAAAGATAGCAGCCTGTTTTCCGGAGGCGAATCTCTCCCAGAAGTTCAGGGTCATAAAACCCGACTCCTTCATTTCTAGGGCTTCCTAAAAACCCCCTAAGCCAGCCGTGCCTCTTCGCCCCATCATCTCCTCCGGGGATCTGTGACGCACCCTCTTGCGGCCTGGCTGGCGAAGTGTCTCACTCCCCTTCTTGGCACTTTCTCCCCTGCCCCCCACCTGCGCCACTCTCAGGATTTCAATCTCCCGCGTTCGTGGAGTATCACCGGGACCATGATGAGCTGGACGTTGACTCCCTGTTCCCCAAAGGGTCCTGCTTGATGATGCCCTTTTGTTTCCTCCAGAGGAGACTCCCCGCAGGAGAATCCTCGTATCCCTCTGCCCACCGACGTCTTCCTTCAGGTGATTCGTCAGTGTGTGGAGTCTAATTCCTTTTCCTTTCAGGGTCGTTTCTACTCTCAGACATTCGGTGTTACCATGGGCTCTCCCCTCTCTCCAGTCCTGACAAACCTGTTCATAGAATTCTTCGAGTCGAGCTTCTCCCTTCCTTTCGGCCGTTCGATCTGGCTGAGGTATGTCGACGACTCTTTGCTCTCGGGGCCTCATGACTCTGCTCTGTTTCCAGGTTTCCTGATGCAGCTGATCTCTCTCTCTCTTTCCATTCGTTTCAAGGTGGAATGGAAGGTTGACAATAAGCTCCTTTCCTTGGACACCCTTGTTCATCAATCTGCTGGCCACTTTTTCTCCGTATACAGGAAAACTATGCATAGTAGTATGTACATAGACTTTTATACCACCCTCTCCATGTGAAGAGAGGTGTTGCCACCTCGGTTCCTTCGCACCCTTCGCACTGTGACCCCATTACCTGGAAGGAGAGATCGTCTTCCTTCGTCGCTCGTTCTCCAAACTCGGCTACCCTGGTCATGTTCTCGACGCCGCGTTATCCAGGGCACGGCGAAACCTTCTACCACGACTCTCCCCCCTAAAGAGACTCCTCACTTGCCCATCCTCAGCCTGCCCTACACTGAGGAAATCTACTCTCTCCGTCGCCCTCTTCACCCCTCAACTGCAGGTTGATCTTTCGCCAGGGAACACTCTCCGTCGCAACCTGGTCCATACCAGCCCTCCTTCCTCCTCGAAGGTGGGCCCACCTATGCTGTTCCTTGCTCCCTGTGATAAGCAGAAATTTTGGCAAAAACGGCGCCAGTCTTAACCAAAGCTTCTGTCTCAACATAAGTACGCGTATCCAGGGGACACAACAATAACTCCCTCTTTGCCATCAGTGGAACACTGGCCATCAGTTGGACTGGTCAGCAGCGCAGATTGTCTTTCCTTCCGCCGAGGTCCACTCCCGCAGACTGGTGGAATATTCCCTTATAAAGTGGTTGCCTAATTTAAACTTGAACAGCGGCTTTTCTCTGTTGATAGTCTCCTTGCTTCCATATCCTCCGCCTTCTACCGTATGCAGGCCACCCGGCGCATAGTCCGCCCGATCCTCCGACCGGGATGTGACCTCCCTCTGCTTCCGTTCGTCTGTCCTCACCTCCCCCGTGTTACTGCGTTGCCTCTCCTCTCTCTTTTATACCCCCTCCTCTCCCTTTCCTCTTCAGACCTGAAGATGGAATCCAGGTGGATTTCGAAACTGTAGTCTCACTTTCAAAAAATCTAGTTTTGTATTGTGGGTTTTTCTTACGTTATTTATTAGTTTGCATGCTGGATTCTTGGTTATGGAAAGATGTCCATTACGTATTTTGGTGATGTCAGGGTGTTTTTCAATCATCCTGTTGGTTTCCCCAGATGTTTCCCGGGTATAAGGTGTTTGTGGAGTTAACCAGCTATGACCATGTTATATTGCTCCTCCTTAGAGAAGAGCCACCTGATTCGTCCTTCTTCGATTTCTTGGCCGATTTCCTGTCTGTTAGAGTATTCGTATTTTTCAGGGTTTTTAGCAAAGAGTCTGATACCATAGAATTTAGGGTCTTTCACTGTGCCGTCCATTAGCCTCTCCAGGCCATCATCCCCCACAAAAGAGATATCATGGTCCTCGGGATCATAAGGGTCAACTGAGACTGGGGTTGCCAGCTCTGCTGGTGGGGTTGCTTTGGGCAGTGTCTGTAGCAGTGCTGGTTAGGCATCCTTTTTAGAGGATGATGGCCTTTGAGGGGCAGCTTGCTGCTTCTTGGGCCTGACTGAGGTGTCGGGAGCTGGGGTTGCAGGGTTTGTAGGGGTGGTAGGAGAGTTCTGTTCTAGCTGTGTCTCTAAGGCTTGGTTTGTGTGAAGCCGTTTCAGAGGGGGGGGGGGGGAGGTTGAACCACCCTAAGGTTTCCCCCAAGAGTCAGCTTCCCTAGGTCGAGGTCAGGGAGGTTGTTCCTTTTCAGGGCCTTCCTGGCATGCTCCCTAAAGCCCGTTGAGGGCTTGATGATTGTTTTGGAGGTGGGCATGCAGCAAAACTACCATAATTTCCTTGACAGGTTGTTAGGTAGGACTAAATGCACGTGGGTTCTTTTTTTGAGGATGTTTTTCACTTTGTTCCTGATGTCTTGCGGACCTGATTGATGAGGGGTTTTCCATGCGTTGGTGGTTGCTTGAACTGTAGCTTGTGTACCCTTTTGAGCTACTGCTTTTAGAGGTCAAAGCCTACTTTTCTTTCTCCTTCTCCTTCTCCTGAGAGGTTTTTTAGCCTCTTTCCGGATGGGGCAGCTTTTGGCCCAAAATTTCAGGGCCTTTTTAGGTGTGCTGGTACAGCTTGGGTATGAGTGGGTGCCGGAGCATGGGGGTTTCTTCTCCTCTTTACAATTGGACTTAGGTGTCTATATGCATAACAGTTCATGCATTGTCTGACTGGGGTGAAGGGCTCAAACTCTATTTGCCATGGTGAAACATACAGTTTTGGGAAAGGGTAAATGCCTTCTTCTTTGAAACTTGTTTGCTGAGGCATGGTCGGCAAATCTCGCTTTTATCATATAAAGGGTTTTCATGATGTGAACGTTTTCCACTTGGCATGGGGGGCTGATGCCACGATCTCATTGGCAATGTTTTCGTTAGTTTTTGCTAACAAAACAAGGGTGAGTTTCACTCACATGTCTAGTGGAAGCACAGGTGTAAATTTCCCCAAATTTTGCAGTTTTGCGGTGGTGGGGCCAGAGAAGAGATTTCTCTGCCCGTTTGGAGTCCTCAAAGAGGGCAACCTTAAACCCCTCATGGGTCGGGTAGTACCGGAGTACTCTGATCTCGGCCTCGAAGAGTGCTTGGGCGAGGGAAGTTACGGTGGCTCGGGGACAGGCTGCCGTTGACATTAATTTTTCCTTAATCATGGTGGTTTGGGTGGGATAGGGTCATCAGGAATGGAGAGGAGTGAGTGAGGATGCAGGTGATCAGCGAGGTGATAAAAAGGTGGGAAAAATTTAGGGGGAGAGAAAAGTGAGGAGGTTGTAGATTGTGATGGGTGCTCTTCGAAGAGATTTAGAGAGGTCCTGCACTCGAACCACCACAGTGAGAGACTGGTTGCGTTCTCCAGCGCACTGAGGGATTGGAGCTTTGTGTTGGGCCTCCCCCTTATTGCCAATCCTTGCCAAAGGGGCAAAAAGGTAAGAGACACCCCTACCGGGGACGAATACAAGTCTCTGGGACTTATGTAGGTCCAGATGGCCACAGGAAATTGAAGGAGTTTAGGGGGAGAAAAATCACACCTAAATGTCGCCTCAGACTGGTGGGCCTCCCTATACAGGTTACCCTGTGATAGAGAGAGCTGCGGGTTTGAGGAGAAGTGTAGTGTTCCCTTGTCACCGTCAATAGGCAATAAAGAAAAACTGCTGAGGGCAGTGGAAATGCAAATACTCTCTGGAAACAGAGATAATTTGCTGAACATTTACGTTAGAGAGAGGTATAATAACAAGAAGGGGATCGTGGCACGATTGAGGCCCCTGTGCTCCAGGGTAGCTCAATGACACGAATTTAACCCAAATTTTTTACTATAGTGACTCTTAGCATTGACTAGAT